>NC_061513.1:220335789-220635789 GCF_022539505.1 Lolium rigidum | reverse complement strand
CCTTCCGGTCGACGGCTTGGCCTGGCAGGCTTGTGGTGACTCACTGGCATGTGTGTGCTGTTGGGCATGCACACTGCCTTGTGAGCAGTCTTGCTGTGTGTGTGTGTGCAAGTGCTTGATATCTGGCTTGGTTCTTGGCTGAGAGTGGATCAGCTGGGCAGAACTTGATCATATCTGCTCAATTCCATTTTATTTCTAACCTGCCAAGTGGCTATGCCACTTGGCATAACTTGTGTTTGTTGTGTTTGTGTGCAGGGAATGAAATGATGATCAAATGGAGATCAAGATCATCATGCTCAAGTATCTAATGAAGATTAGCTTGTAGTTTAGGATAGATCATTGAATTGTAATTTTCTTTTCTTTTCTTTTTCTATTTTTTTCCAATTCTTGTAATGTGTTGTATTAATTTCAATTGTGAATATTGTAAAGACAATGTATATTGTGTGATAATCAATAAAGCTCAAGGTTTTCTCTAATGAGCTTTACTTATTGTTTGCATTATTCATAATGTGTATTATTTATTATTTACTTAATGAATTTCCTCACAATTGAAATATGGAGTATTTATTTAATGTTTGAATTTGAAATTCAAATTCAACTTTGGTTTGAATTCAATCATGCAACTTAAATGTGAATTCAATCATGCAACTTAAATTTGAATTCAATCATGCAACTTAAGTTTGTGATGCAATGTCTCTTCTCTCTTCTCAAAACCCTAATTTAGTTGAGTAAGAGCAAGTTTGTCGCACTCTCGAAACCCTAACCCCGTAAGGTGTCGAGAGAGAAACTTGTCCCCCTTCAATGCAGTTTTATTTAAAAGCGCGAAATTTCCCCAGAATTTGCAATGCAATGCACATCCCTTTCTAAAATCTACCCCGCGATCGTCTCTAAACCTGGGACATTACAGCCTTTCCCCCTTAAAGAAAACTTCGTCCCGAAGTTGTGGTTGTAATACCCGAAAAGTTCGGGTATGTTTTCCTCGGGTCTTCCTCCTTTTCCCAGGTGGCTTCCCTCGCGGGATGATGCTTCCATTGTATCTTGCAATACTTTATAGCTCGATTCTCGAGTTGTTTCAGTTCTCCTCGAGAATCTTTGCGGCTTCTCGATGTATGTCAAATCTGGTTGTAACTCGAGCTCTTCATGTGATACTGGTTCATCTGGGGTCTTCAAACATTTTCTGAGTTGCGACACATGGAATACGTTGTGAACACGGGATAACCTTCCCGGTAGTTCCAATTCGAAGGCTAACCCTCGGTTTTGACTCAGAATCTTGAAAGGTCCGATGTACCTAGGGCTTAGCTTTCCTTTTACTCCAAACCTCTGAAGTCCTTTCATCGGGCTCACTTTGAGATATACCATGTCTCCAACTCGTGGCTCCCATGTTCTCCTCTTCTGATCGGCGTAACTCTTTTGCCGACTTTGGGCTATTTTCAACCTATCTCTGATAATGTCAATTATTTGTTGCTTTTCCTTGACATAATCGGGGTTGAACTCTTTGCTTGCTCCAGCTTCATACCAACATATCGGTGATCTACACTTCCTTCCATAGAGAGCTTCAAACGGTGCCATCTTGATGCTGCTTTGGTAACTATTGTTATATGAAAACTTCGCCAGTGGCAAGTGCTCCTCCCATGATCCTCCGAAGTCTAGGGCACAAGCCCTAAGCATATCCTCTAGGATCTGGTTAGTTCTCTCCGTTTGTCCACCTGTCTGAGGATGATAGGCGGTACTATAGTCCAACTTGGATCCTAAAGCTTCGTGTAGTTGCTTCCAGAATGTTGACGTGAATACGGATCCTCGATCCGACACGATCTTCTTGGGCACTCCATGTTTACTCACGATCTCTTTGATGTAAAGATCGATGAGTTTCTCTCCTTTATCTTGCTGGTTTACCGCTAAGAAATGTGCACTTTTCCTCAACCGGTCCACGATTACCCAAATCATGTCCTTCCTTTTATTGGTCATGGGTAGTCCGGTGATGAAATCCATTCCTATCTCCTCCCATTTCCATTCTGGAATAGGTAAAGGTTGTAATTTCCCTGCCGGACTCTGATGTTCAGCCTTCACTCTTTGGCAGGTATGGCATTCCGCCACATATTGTGCTATCTCTCTCTTCATATTGTTCCACCAGAATAGCTCCTTTAGATCCATGTACATCTTCGTACTTCCCGGATGAATGGAATATGGTATTTGATGAGCTTCCCGGAGTATTACTTCCTTGATTTCAGCAATATCCGGAACACAGATTCTTTTCTGGAACCATAATGATCCCGATTCTCCTCGATTAAATTCTGATGGTCTTCCTTCATCTATCCTTCTCATCTCCTCCACGATGAATGGATCGTCCAACTGACCCATCATTATCTCATTCTTCAGGTTGACATTTAGCTCATCGGCTACTTGTAAAGCCGATAGTCCTTCATGAGCTTCTTTCTCCCAAAGTTGTATTTGGGCTTGACTTATTTCCTTTTTCAATTCTGGTGATAACTCTTGTTCCACTCCTCCAGTGCTCTTTCTACTCAAAGCATCCGCTACAACATTAGCCTTTCCTGGAGTATAATTGATGGTCAAATCATAATCCTTGATTAATTCTAGCCATCTTTTCTGCCTCATATTGAGTTCCTTCTGAGTGAAGAAGTATTTGAGACTTTTATGATCCGTATAGAGCTCACACTTGGCTCCATAGAGAAAATGTCTCCATGTTTTAAGTGCAAATACAACTGCTGCTAACTCTAAATCATGTGTTGGATAGTTCACTTCATGAGGTCCGAGTTGCCTCGATCCATATGATATTACCTTCCGATCTTGCATGAGTACACAACCCAATCCATGCTTGGATGCGTCACAATACACGGTGTAATCCTTGCCAACTTCGGGAACTCGCTAACACCGGTGTTGTGGTGAGTTTCTCTTTTAGAGTCCGAAAACTCTTCTCACACTCATCCGACCACACGAATGGTGTGTTCTTCCTTAACAACTTCGTCATTGGTCCCGCTATTTTGGAGAATCCTTCAATGAACCTCCGATAATATCCTGCCATTCCTAGGAATCCTCGGATCTCTTTGACGAGTCTTGGGTGCTTCCCATTCTAGAACTGCTGCTACCTTGCTCGGGTTAACAGCCGATTCCATCTTTACTAATGACATGACCAAGGAATTCTACTTGATCTAGCCAAAATTCACACTTGCTGAATTTGGCATAGAGTTGATGTTCTCTTAGTGTTTGCAACACTATCTTCGGATGTTCGACATGTTCAGCTTTATCTTTGGAATAAATCAAGATATCATCGATGAATACGATGACGAACTTGTCTAGACATGGCATGAAAATCTTATTCATGAGATTCATGAAAATTGCTTGGGGCATTGGTTAATCCAAAAGGCACTACAAGGTATTCATGATGTCCATACCTTGAGACAAAGGCAGTTTTCGGAACGTCTTCCTTCTTGATCTTTATCCGGTGATAACCGGATCTTAGATCAATCTTGGAAAAGACTCCCGCGCCTCTAACTTGATCAAATAGATCTTGTATTCTTGGAAGTGGATACTTGTTCTTGATTGTGACGTTGTTCGATTCTCGTAGTCTCCGCACATCCTTCTTCCTCCATCCCTTTTATCCACGAATATCACAGGTGATCCCCATGGTGAAACACTTTCTTGAATGAATCCTTTCTGTTCCAAATCATCCGAGTTGCTCCTTAAGTTCTTTCAACTCCTTGGGCCCCATCTTGTATGGTGCCTTAGCAATCGGAGTCTGTTCCTAGAATTAGGTCGATAGTGAATTCTATCTCCCTATCCGGTGGCATACCGGGTAATTCCGTAGGAAATACATCCTGGAATTCATTCACTACAGGTATATTCTCCAATTTCACTTCCTTCATGCTTGTTCAGCTCGTAGCTCCACTTCAATCTGTGTATGTTTGTCGCCTTGGTAGATCATTCTACTTCCATCGGGGCTTTTCAAAGACACCGTCTTGCTCACATGAGTCGATCAATGCTCCATTAGCTTCTAACCGAGTTCATACCAAGAATGACATCAATGTCCTTCATCGGTAAAATGAACAGGTCCGCGTCAAACGCGCACTTATTGATCATGATGACTTGTTTTTGTTTGGTATGGGTTACTACTATCGTTCCCCCCGCAGAAAGTATGGTTATGGGTGTATCTAACTTAGTGCAACTAATCTCATGTTTGATGATGAATTGTTGAGAAATGAATGATGTAGTTGCACCGGTATCAAAAAGTACTTTGCCAGGATGAGTGAGTATCTGGAGCGTACCTATCACCGCCTGATCGGAGTTCACCACCTCCTCCAAGCTGGTGCAGTTCAGCTTGCCGAAGGGCTTCTTATTCTTCCAGTTCCCTCCGGTGTTTCCTCCTCGGCTTCCTCCTCCTCCAGATTGACCTCCTCCGGTGTTTCTCTTGGGGCAGTCCTTCAGCATGTGCCCCTCCTGGCGACAACCAAAGCATATAATCTTTGGCTTCTTGCAATCCTTGGCAATATGTCCAGTGAATCCACAGCTTCTGCAAACTATTTGATTTGCAGCCTGAAATGCTTGGTTCTTCCTACTACCGTAGTAGTTGCTGTTGTTGTTGTTGTTGTTGAATCTGGGCTTGAAGCTCAAGCTGGTATTAGGCTTGTTGCTAACAAACCTCTTAGGCTCAAACTTGGCCTTCTTCCTTTTCTCCTCCTGTAGTTGTTTGCAATCATCTTCCGCAGTGATGGCCGCATCCACCAACTCTTGAAACTCCGTTGCTCTCATCATACGGAGCTCGTACTTTGAACCGGGGACTTAACCCCCTCGTAAACCTTTTCTTTTTCTTGTCCTCGGTATTGACTTCTTCCACCGCATACCGAGACAACTTGGAGAATTCCACGACATAGGTCGGGATGGCCTTGTCCTTCCGCTCGAGACTTTCAAATTCTCGACGCTTCGGTTCCACAATACTTTCGGGGACATTGGATTCCCCGAACTTCCTTGTAAACTCCTCCCATGTGAATACCTTTCCCGCCGGGTAAACGGCTACAATGTTATCCCACCATGATGCGGCGGGTCCACACAACAGATGTGTAGCATAACGAACCTTCTCTTGGTCGTTACATCCAACGGTATTGAGCTTTCGCTCAGTATCCATAAGCCAATCTTCCGCGTCCATTGGCTCGGGCGCGTATGCGAAAGATATAGGCTTGGTGTTCGGAAGTCTGCTAAGGTGACTCCCCGATTCTCGGGTCTCTCTACCCGGTTCTCGTTGCAGCAATTCTTGGAAGAATCTGTTTCGCTGCTCCAACGTCACACGTTGTCTTTCCTCCACCACGCCTGCATGTACCGGACGAAATTCTGCCGCGTCATGGGTGGTGGTGGTGGTGGAAATCGATTCTCGGCTGCTTCGTCGGCCTCTTCCTTTTGTTTTGCTTCGCGCTCCATGCGCCGCGCTTCGGTCTCCTCTCCTAACGCTCCCGACATAACCCCCTAGTTCTGCAACACAAGATGATACTCATAATTACTCCATGCGCAAGTTTTCTGAGCTCAACATTGTGCACAGAACTAGTCACGCAATGGAAATCAAGAAGCAAATCCAAATCATACAAAACATATACCATATATTTACATACTTAAGTGGTCTTATTACAATACTCAAGTCGATGTGAGTATGCAAACTCACTTATTAAAGTATATGTACGAATTTCTACAAAATATTACACTCTACGATAGTACTTGTGTATTGTAGCTTTGCTTCCCTTGGTAGTCTCTAGATGATCTTCACTCCCGATACATTCCGAGGCTTCCATCCGGTCGAACGTGTCGTTCTCCCGACAAAACCCGGAACATAAGGTCTCCCCGTTGGCTGGTAGTCGAATCCGATGATGATCCTAGGGAGAAATCGGTGTTCACGAACCGATCATTCGATGCATCATAATCCACCCATCGGTGTACTCCCCGTGCCTACTCCATACGTATTTCCTACATTCGTATCCGACACAACCTGTGTCGGATACCCTCCAACTTCTTCCTCATTCCACGGGTAACTCTGGTGCTGGGTCGTGGCATCTTCATTCATCTCCCCGTCATAATACGCTGTGGTACTATGGGTTCCCGTATCAGACCCCCAACGCCAACCCGTGGAGTTTTCTATCGGAGTCACGGGAACGCTGATTGTTCCCGATTCCTCTCCACCCTCATATCCCCCATAGGAACTTCCCGTATAATTCCCGGGTGTAACAGGTGTAGCTTCACGCTCAAAAGGATCTATACTGATGTAGTCACCAGCTGAGTAGACTGGTGTGTGCACCTCATTCTCCATAGGTGTAATATTCCAGGTATTGGGGTTACAAAAATAGAGGAAACAGATGTGTGCATTGCATTCATGCATAGAAAATCTGGGGAATTTTCGCGCTTTAAAGTAAAATAGTCACAGTAACTGAAGTTTCACTTGACCTTGGTGGAATTGAAGTAGCTCATCAAGTCAAGCGCTATAAACCTCAATGTGACTTTGCTAAAACCTTGTTTTGGGCAGTAAATGAATTGGTCTAAAGGGTTAGATCAAATGAAATTAAAACCAACACAAGGACATATGAATCAAGGATCAACTACTTGATCTTATTAAAGATCACAACATGGTATTTCTTGCCATAAAATATGAACATCCGTCTAAATGGAATTCAAGTAACAATAAATGAAGAAACCATTCTTCACTTATCTTTTCCATGTCCTAAGGTTAATCTATTATCCTACCATGAAACCTCATGGTATTCATTCCACTTCAACATTGGAATTATAACAAGAAGGTCCACCCCAGGAATAGATATTCTTCTCTATACCAAGTTAATACACATCACACCTAGAGAGAGGAGAGTTCTATATTAATTATTAGATAAGCAATGGCAAACCTTGGGTATAAATATCCATATGATCACAACATCATCTTCAAGAGGAACCTTAGAGTAGTATTCAAGTCCTTACCAAATAAGAGAGACCATTCATATCAATCTTAGCTTTATCTATTTAAGAATAAAGGACAACAATTGAACTAGAGTATTAGGAGTACACCATAACCTAGAATAATCCATTCTTATATAAGAGAGATCAATTATGGTGTTACACCCAAGTTAATTGAGGCAACACTTGGATTTGAGGGAAAGAACTATCTATATACCCATATGATAATATCAACATTATTTAAGTGGAACCCTAACAGAATATCTCAGGCATTCTCCTGGGATATAATCTATAGAGACAACCATAGCCATGTCCATTCAAGAAACTATAAAAGATAGTATATATTTAATTGATCAAGACAATGCTTGATCATGGAAGTGAGAACCCATTTAATGAGAGATTCTTAGGAAGCCAAACCTTGATCATTATAAATTGAGTAATGATCATAAACCCTAAGAACTTGAGATAAGGATAGTAAGAAAAAGTGGATCATGCCTAATCCATGACCATGCTTTGGAAAAATAGGAGAATAATCCAAATGCTAACCCTTATATGATTAGTACATATTAATTCACCACATGAAATCATAGGGAGATCACTAGTAATCAAATCCAGGCTTATATCACTAGATATGATTGTTGTATTCTCAAGTGAATATACACCATACTTTTTAGAGAATTCTTTACTAATCCTACTTGACTCCTAACGTTCGGTCTCATTTACTAGGTTCCAACCTACGGTCAAAGCTTTTGCTCTGATACTGATGGCGTGTATTTCACACGTTCGTTGGGCAACCCCAAGAGGAAGGTATGATGCGCACAGCAGCAAGTTTTCCCTCAGAAAGAAACCAAGGTTTATCGAACCAGGAGGAGCCAAGAAGCACGTTGAAGGTTGATGGCGGCGGGATGTAGTGCGACGCAACACCAGGGATTCCGGCGCCAACGTGGAACCTGCACAACACAACCAAAGTACTTTGCCCCAACGAAACAGTGAGGTTGTCAATCTCACCGGCTTGCCGTAACAAAGGATTAACCGTATTGTGTGGAAGATGATTGTTTGCGAGAGAAAACGAGTAAAAACAAGTATTGCAGCAGATTTGTATTTCAAGTATTAAAGAATGGACCGGGGTCCACAGTTCACTAGAGGTGTCTCTCCCATAAGATAAAAGCATGTTGGGTGAACAAATTACGGTCGGGCAATTGACAAATAGAGAGGGCATAACAATGCACATACATGTCATGATAAGTATAGTGAGATTTAATTGGGCATTACGACAAAGTACATAGACCGCCATCCAACTGCATCTATGCCTAAAAAGTCCACCTTCAGGTTATCGTCCGAACCCCTTCCAGTATTAAGTTGCAAAGCAACGAGACAATTGCATTAAGTATGGTGCGTAATGTAATCAACAACTACATCCTCGGACATAGCGCCAATGTTTTATCCCTAGTGGCAACAAGCACAACACAACCTTAGAACTTTTCATCATCGTCCCGTGTGTCAATGCAGGCATGAACCCACTATCGAGCATAAATACTCCCTCTTGGAGTTAAGAGCAAAAACTTGGCCGAGCCTCTACTAATAACGGAGAGCATGGAAGATCATAAACAACACATATGTAATAACTTGATAATTAACATAACATGGTATTCTCTATCCATCGGATCCCGACAAACACAACATAGAGTATTACAGATAGATGATCTTGATCATGTTAGGCAGCTCACAAGATCCGACAATGAAGCACAATGAGGAGAAGACAACCATCTAGCTACTGCTATGGACCCATAGTTGTTATCACCAAGATTTAACCGAGTCAGAGGTGGGCCGCGATCAGGATGGGCTTAAAGAAATATACGTGGAGGATGATGTGAATCGGCCTGTTATACCAAGTTGGGTTTAATTGCCCTTGTATCTGTAAAATATTAGATCTATTTTAGTTTAGAGATAGAATCTTACTCGTGCACGGTTTAGTGCACGCCCACATTAGAAAGTCCCCTGGACTATAAATATGTATCTAGGGTTTATGGAATAAACAACAACTCACGTTCAACCCCAAAACAAACCAATCTCGGCGCATCGCCAACTCCTTCGTCTCGAGGGTTTCTATCAGGTAAGCGACATGCTCGCCTAGATCGCATCTTGCGATCTAGGCAGCACAAGCCCCACGTTGTTCATGCGTTGCTCGTATCGAAGCGCTTTTGATGGCGAGCAACGTAGTTATCATTAGATGTGTTAGGGTTAGCATTGTTCTTCGTTTAAGCATGCTTACGTAGTGCAACCCTTGCATATCTAGCCGCCCTCACGCCTGTCTCAGGTGTGGGGGCGGCACCCGCTTGATCATTATTTAGTAGATCTGATCCGTTACGATTGCTCCTTGTTCTACAAGGATTAGTTTAATATCCGCAATAGTTAGGCCTTACAAAGGGGGAGGATCCGAGTGGCACGTAGGGTGGCGTTCGCAAGTCCTAAACGGGATGTTCCGAGGATCAACTTCATGTTGGTTTTTAGGCCTTGTTTAGGATCGGCTTACGAGCACCGTGCGTGGCCGCGAGGCCCAACCTGGAGTAGGATGATCCGATTATGCGGTGAAAACCCTAAATCGTCGTAGATCTCATATGCTTTATCTTGATCAAGCAGGACCACCAAGTATTCGTGCACCCCGTACGAATCATGGGTGGATCGGCTCTTTGAGCCGATTCACGGGATAACCTGAGAGCCGATCGAGGCTCGTATTTAATGTTTACATGTATGCCCTGCAGAAACTAAGCGAGGCATCCCCATCACCTTCCTCGACCAGGTATAGGTCAGGTGGCACGCCCTTGCACTTCGCATCGCCGCGTGTGACCGGAAGAGCATTGCGGGCCGTCGCTCGGAGGGGTCTCAGCCAGCCGCAGCTCTAGGCTCTTCCCGGCTCTACGGTGTTGACAAGGCCGCTGCCCGCCGGTGGGTTTTGGCAGTCAACACATTCTGGCACGCCCAATGGGACAATCGTCTACATCAACCACATCGCCATCTACATCCGAGATGGCGGACGGCACGCCCGATCACCTACGAGGATCTGCTCGACGACCTCAAGAAGCAATACAACGAGATCAAGGCCACCCTCGAAGCCGACCTCATCGGCTCTTTTCGCAGAACCCGTTCCCATGGCATCGGATGGAAGGGGTTCTCACCGCAAGGTGCGCTCGATGGGATAGACCTCTCTACCCCGTCGGAGGAACGCACCGTGGGTCGCGCGACGGAGATCAACTACCCGGTGGCTCACTCGCTACACCGCCACTCGAGAACTTGGTCAACGTGTTGGAGCGTGTCGCTCGCGCGTGATCCAGGAGATCATGAGCCACCGGTACTCGCCGTCGGGACCAGCTCTCGGGACTCATCAAGGAGAGTTGCCATTCCGGTCCCGTCCACCGCTGCCATATGCGCTGGCAGCACTCGCTGAAGTGCCGACTACACCGGCATTCCTCGTCTACGAGGATTGGTGGCGACCCTAGTGACTACCGGTTCTTAATGGAGGCGCCTAAGGAGATCCCTCAAGGATATGCGTGTATGTATGTGCCGGATTGTGGTGACTCGGGCACTCACAAACCAGGCCACAACATCGGGGACTCCGGCGAAGACGGGAGGAACGTCGGCGACGAGCTTGAGAAGCGGACGTGGCTAACTAAATACGCCACACCGACGAAACTCCCGAGCCCGGCTCCTGCGGTTGGCTCGTAGCTGGAAAAGCAAACATGGCTGGCCAAGTACGCCACCCCGGCGAATCTTCGGAGTGCAACTCCTACGGCCAGCACAGCGGATCAGATCGGTACCATGCGAGAGACCGGTTCGGCATGATGCCGAAAAGAAGGGCGGTCGGCTATTCCAAGCCGTACCCCGACGATTACGAGATGATCCCGCTGCCACCTAAATATCGGCTCCCCGACTTCTCCAAATTCAGTGGATCGAGATGGCTCCAGCTCCATCGAGCACGTCGGCCGATATTTGGCTCAACTAGGACCGGCTTCGGTGTCGGATCAGCTACGCGTGAGGCTCTTTTCACAGTCCCTCACGGGATCGGCTTTTGGATGGTACACCTCTTTGCCAGCAAACTCCATCCGAGTCTTGGAAGCAATTGGAAGAACAGTTCCATATGCAATACCATTCGAAGCTTCCGAGTCCGGCATTGCCGATCTAGCACAACTACGTCGAAGCGCGGGGAAACGGTGACGAGAATACATCCAGCGCTTCAGGAATCTTAGGAACCGATGTTATTCGGTTCGTATAAGCTGAAAAGGAAGCAATCGAGTTGGCGTAGCGGGCCTTGCAACACAGCTCAAGGACATGGCCTCCCAAGCGGATTATCCCTCGCGGCGCACATGGTTCGAAACTATCGGCATATGAACAGTGCCACCCCGACTCGTACCAAGACAAGTTCAAGCGTGCGTAGTTATGGTCGATACGGAGGAAGATGAAGTGCTCGCGGGAGACCAAGAAATAGCGAGTGGCTGAGTGGACTCGGGGAGGAACCCCGTGGCCCGCAAATGGGTAAAGCCACCGGGGCCGCCCGGGGATTTGATTTTGACGTGACCAAGACCGAACAAATCTTCGACCTCCTGCTCAAGGAGAAACAGTTGACGATTCCCGAAGGTCTCAAGTTCCCCACTGCGAAGGAGCTAAACGGAAAGCCGTACTCGCAAATTCCACAACTCGCTTTCCCATGCCACCAACGACTGCCGGGTGTGGCGTCAGCACATCCAAGCGGCGATAGAGAAGGGGCGGCTAATTTTCAACCAGTACGCCATGAAGGTCGACACCCAACCCTTCCCCGCCGTTAACATGGTAGAAATCACCTACCCTGAAGGTTGCCAGCCGGGTCCCTCGTTCAGCATCAACATGGTAGGACCTGGAAACCACTCTGGCAAAGATGGAGATGAGGGCATGCTGCTCTCATAGCAAGGATACAGAAGGAGGCCGCTCCACGCGATCGGCTCCGTCATGATGGCAAGCGCTATGTCACGAGAGGGAGAGGTGAAGAATATAAGATATCGGCGACCCCTCTCTCGATCACCTCCTTAACAAATATGTGAGTCGAGTATGACCAACGCCGACGGTCCAATTACGATGATAGAGGAGATCGTCCGGCTAGAGAAGCCGAGAAGATATCGTCGGCAGGATCGCGATGAGGAGGAACACGAGCGCCGTGCCACGGAAGCATCAAGGGAGCAAGATGACAACGCCGGACACTGGGACCGCCCTTTCTTCGGTACACTGCCGGGATTCAGGAATGAGCCGATTGCCCACAATCGGCAATTGCCCGTAATGCAATCGAGAAAAAGAAGGAAGCGAGCCAACGTGTCCGTGTTCGAGCGCCTAGGGCCTCTCCCGCCACAAAGCAAACGCGGCCGAGTCACCTCGTTGGGCAGATCTTGAGGATTCGGAAGACGAGGGAGAAGTGGAAGAAGACAGGTACCACCGGCCAAGGTGGTGCCCTGACGGACTCAGCCGTTCCCAAAAGCGCAGGGTTCAGCGATTGCGCGGCCTGGAGGAAGCCGAAAGGTTATACCGGCATACGCTAAGGAAGGCACGACCTGATCTGGCTGCAAAGGTTCAGCGAACCCTGGATGAAGAGGGTCGTCCACGGAAAATGGAGTGGCGCCCCAAACAGAGGAAAGCCGATGATGAGACATCGGCTGGCACAAACATGGTGCTCGTCTTGCCGACAGAACTTAGTGCTCCGCGACTCTACGGAGCACTCAAGGTGGACGACAGCAAGCGCATCAAGTCAGAGGTTGGGTTGGTTTTATCCAGCCTAACCAAATAGCAAGACTAGACCAATGAGCAAACCAGGTGAGGCTGATCCTTGTGATCGGCCCCAAAAAGTTTATGAAGGGGCATTACAGGACCTTCAGTCAGCTCTCCAATGGATATGGAGGCCGATCCCAGCAATCGGCCAAAATTACCATCATCACATGTTCTGCTTGCGTTCGGCACCGATTTACTGAGCAGTAGCCACGTCGGCAGACGAGAGTCAACATGGATTTTTGCGGAGCCGACGTACAAGTGCAGTGCCCTGGCTAACCATACAAGCCGATATCTGCAGTCATTCAGCAGGTATCGGCTCGGGGGGCATATAATCAGATGAACATGTGCAGATAAACATGTGAGAACATACGTGCAAGGAAACATTGGGGGCCGATTAAAGAAAAATCGGTCAAATAAAAATAAAAAAAAAAACACAATGTTTAGTGGAATTTAGAGGCAGCCGATGCGTAGCCATCGACTTTAGTAATGTTTATCAAGTGGTGCCTTCTGTTACCCCCAGGGAGCAAAACAATGGAACCTTTAAGGATTTCCAATCTTTGGGGCTAGTTCAGCTGAAACGGAAGATTATCGGCTGTCGGAGGAAGAAAGAGAATCGGCCGTGGCGCATTCTCTCTGACATTCTCGCCTCGAGTGAGGCTCGGGGGGCAGCAAGCTCGAGGGAGGCTCGGGGGGCAGCAGGCCTAGTGGATACTCTGTTTAAAGAACCGATGGGTGTACCATCGGTTGATCCTTCGTCGCAACCCTCTTCACAATGATGGGTACTGAAAAGGATGATTGGGTTTGGTTGGAAGAGTTCGAAGGTTTGCCTGAAGATCCAGCATTTTTCACCAGATTCAGAAAATCATCAGTTGAAGAAGAGAAGGGTGAATTTCGAAGGACCGATGCGGTGCGATCGGCTCATTACGCATTGGCAAGGTCAGTAGAAGAGAGAATCGGCTCAATTAAATTCAGAAGGAATCGGCAAAATCGAAATTGGGGAAAACTTCTTCATCAATTGAGATAAGATTTCTTACATAAAGAGCTAATTGCTCTCAAAAGGGAAATACTAGGGGATCCATTGCCCCATCTGCTGCTACTGGCCCTATTCTAAAGGTCCTATCTATGGGCCATCACTGCCCTCGTCGTCGCCGCCGTCGCTACTATCGGCGCTGCTCCCGGCGGGCTCGTCATCGCTCCAATGGCCGCCAACCGGGCCCTCGTTGTCTTCATCTTCTTCGTCAGCGTCGTCCTCGTCGCTGTCGAAGTCGCTAAGATTGCCCGGTCAAGGACAGAACCTCTTGGCCGGCGGCTCGTCGGGGAGCTCTCGTCGATGTCCTCCTCCCCTCTTCCTCGCTCCTCCTCCTCCCCGGAAGAGGTGAAGTCGCGAGGAGAAGCCGTCGTCGTCACTCTCCTCCTCCGTTTCCCCAACGGCGAGGAAGCGGAGGCTGCTCTCCCCGTCCGTCAAGGACTGGTCGTCCTCGGACCAGATGGAGAAGTCGTGGTCTGACTCCTCCCCGGCCGCAATGGCGCGACGGGTGTTGGCTGCGTGGACCGCCGCCGCGTTGTACTCCGGCGTCGGCTCACGGGACGTGGAGGATTGGCTGGCAAGATCCGATGGGGCAGAGGAGGAGGAAGACATGGTGGCTGGGAGGGTTTTTGGGGTGCTAATGCGGAGGGGATACAAAGAAGAACTGTTCAGAGCGGTTAAATCGAAGGAGGATATAGTGGAAATTTAATGCCACAGCAGTTTCCGAGGAAGTGGTGCCTAAAAAAGAAAAAAAAAACTGCCAAGCCACGCGGAGAAGTTGAGAAGGCAAGGCATCATCATAAGGGATACTGCGACGGTTCTGCCACGACATGACCCGACGAAGGAAGGCAGGGTGATTTTGGAATTTCCAATTCCAAAACCGGGGGGGCATGTGTTATCACCAAGATTTAACCGAGTCAGAGGTGGGCCGCGATCAGGATGGGCTTAAAGAAATATACGTGGAGGATGATGTGAATCGGCCTGTTATACCAAGTTGGGTTTAATTGCCCTTGTATCCGTAAAATATTAGATCTATTTTAGTTTAGAGATAGAATCTTACTCGTGCACGGTTTAGTGCACGCCCACATTAGAAAGTCCCCTGGACTATAAATATGTATCTAGGGTTTATGGAATAAACAACAACTCACGTTCAACCCCAAAACAAACCAATCTCGGCGCATCGCCAACTCCTTCGTCTCGAGGGTTTCTATCAGGTAAGCGACATGCTGCCTAGATCGCATCTTGCGATCTAGGCAGCACAAGCCCCACGTTGTTCATGCGTTGCTCGTACCGAAGCGCTTTTGATGGCGAGCAACGTAGTTATCATTAGATGTGTTAGGGTTAGCATTGTTCTTCGTTTAAGCATGCTTACGTAGTGCAACCCTTGCATATCTAGCCGCCCTCACGCCTGTCTCGGGTGTGGGGCGGCACCCCGCTTGATCATTATTTAGTAGATCTGATCCGTTACGATTGCTCCTTGTTCTACAAGGATTAGTTTAATATCCGCAATAGTTAGGCCTTACAAAGGGGGGAGGATCCGAGTGGCACGTAGGGTGGCGTTCGCAAGTCCTAAACGGGATGTTCCGAGGATCAACTTCATGTTGGTTTTTAGGCCTTGTTTAGGATCGGCTTACAAGCACCGTGCGTGGCCGCGAGGCCCAACCTGGAGTAGGATGATCCGATTATGCGGTGAAAACCCTAAATCGTCATAGATCTCATATGCTTTATCTTGATCAAGCAGGACCACCAAGTATTCGTGCACCCCGTACGAATCATGGGTGGATCGGCTCTTTGAGCCGATTCACGGGATAACCTGAGAGCCGATCGAGGCTCGTATTTAATGTTTACATGTATGCCCTGCGAGAAACTAAGCGAGGCATCCCCATCACCTTCCCGACCAGGTATAGGTCAGGTGGCACGCCCTGCACTTCGCATCGCCGCGTGTGACCAGAAGAGCATTGCGGGCCGTCGCTCGGAGGGGTCTCAGCCAGCCGCGGCTCTAGGCTCTTCCCGGCTCTACGGTGTTGACAAGGCCGCTGCCCGCCGGTGGGTTTTGGCAGTCAACAATAGTACAGGGGTGAACTACTCACTCATCACTCCGGAGGCGACCATGGCGGTGTAGAGTCCTCCGGGAGATGAATCCCCTCTCCGGCAGGGTGCCGGAGGAGATCTCCAGAATCCCCCGAGATGGGATCGGCGGCGACGGCGTCTCGCAAGGTTTTCCGTATCGTGGTTTTTCGCATCGGGGTTTCGCGACGGAGGCTTTAAGTAGGCGGAAGGGCAGAGTCGGGGGCCGACGAGGGGCCCACACCACGGGGCGGCGCGGGCCCCCTTGGCCGCGCCGCCTTGTGGTTTGGCCACCTCGTGGCCCCACTTCGTATGCTCTTCGGTCTTCCGGAAGGTTCATGGCGAAATAGGCCCCTGGGTCTTTGTTTCGTCCAATTCCGAGAATATTTCGTTACTAGGATTTCTCGAAACCAAAAACAGCGAGAAAACAAGAATCGGCACTTCGGCATCTTGTTAATAGGTTAGTTCCGGAAAATGCACGAATATGACATAAAGTGTGCATAAAACATGTAGGTATCATCAATAATATGGCATAGAACATAAGAAATTATCGATACGTCGGAGACGTATCGGATACCAACCGTGGTGACCCCGCATACCACCGCATGTTGTAGTATGCCGGTCGTTGATATAACATTCACGAAGTACCATTCCGCAAATATTACATCCCTCGAGTAGTACAACGAACATAGCAGGTCCATAACTCATTCATTTATTATTACAAATATCATACACACGTCGTCTCGGAGCTCCTCTTGGGTCCTAAGAGGAATACTCCTGGGTTCGAGGCGAACCCAACTTAGCTTACAATATAAGAGTCTCATTAAGTTATACATTTATTTCTTCGAGCAGCTAAATACTAAGAGTTTGGGCTGCTCGGCTACTACTACTACTCGAGATGTTCAGACTTGATCTCCTCCGGAAGCCTCCCCGGATCCGTAGACGATGAGGTAGTCTACGCCTTCTATACCTCCAGAGAGGTCTGGTTCTTCATAGCCGATGATCTCGGCTCCGTCATTGTTGTCGTAGTCCTCCTCCAGACGATTCAGGCAATCTAAGCATGGGATTTAAGAGTGGTATGAGTACGAGCGTACTCAACAAGTTCATTATAGATAAGAGGTGTTTAATGCACTAGCTACGATATTAGACCGAGAAAGTCTAATACCAATGCAAGTTTTGGTAAACATTTCTTCAAGAGATTGCTTTTATTCCAAAGAGCTATGTCCGTCGACCTTCACCGGTTTACTAGAACTTCATGGAGCTCCTTTCCGGCCGCGTTCGCAGTTCCTTATCCCGAACAAGGAGTGACAGGTCACGATTCTTTACACTCTGCAGAGGTGTGTTGCTTTACCCATAAGAGATCTTAACCTTGGTGCCAACCGGGCAGCTTTCCCGTCCACACTTCCTTTGGTGTGAGGCCCGGTATAAGGTCTAGCCAATCATGTTCCTCCGCTACCTCGAACACCCACCCGTTGTTGCATGCCCCGACCACCGGGTCCACGCCGGTCCCATTATTCCCGTAATTTCAGGGTGGACCCCGACCACGACGACAGTCTTCGGGCTCTACCATACACTCCTACGCCGGTAGGCTGCAACCCATCATAGACCGCATTACCGTGGGGAATTAGAATGGGATCCCCACCCTCACGGTTGTTCCGCAAGACACAACCGTCTACGGCAAGCAATGCTTTACCATGGGGAATTAGAATGGGATCCCCACCCTCCGGTTGTTCCGCCGGATACAAGCTGCTACGGTAAGCGCATCCGTTGATGAACGAGAGGTGGAAACACTTTTGACTACTCCGTCCCACTCCGGATCTTATGGTTAACACGGGTATTACGGCACAAGAATCATTGGCGACATTTGTTGTTTAATCCTAGATGGATATAAACCCGTGCAATGGAACCTCCACCATATCAACACAATCCATGGTTCCATTGCCCACCACATAGTCATATTCATAGTTATGAAAGTAGTGGTTTTGATTTTTATGCAATAGTGATAACCATAGTACTTTGCAAGTAATTTGATAGAAATACTCAAATGACACGAGCAAGTGATGAACTTGCCTGAACACTGCAAAGTTTTGCAGTTGGATGGTGTGGACTGACCCTTGTCCTCTGGTTCTGAAAAATAGCATCATTGTCCGATAAGGGCAATGGTTAAAGAAGCATTGATGCATGATTCCAGTTTTAGGGTTTGTTCCCCCCTTCCGATGTCTTTATCATTTCATGAGAGGTTAATACTAAGAATAATTTGGGGATACTCTATTTAGGGCAACATACAACCTTGAAATGTTGTCAAGGTGTTTTTAAAGTCCAAAAGAATTTATGGACTTATTTTCATTATTGAAAATAATATATGTGATTTAAATGATTATTTTAATCATCAAATTTGAACTTATTCTTATTTATCTTCAAAGATTCAATTTCATATTTTATTATGATAGAGTTTTTTATACTGAGTGGTTTTCATATTTTTAATTATTTTTTTAGAGCTAGGAAACATTTATTGTGCATTTTCAAAGTTTCTGCATTTATAAAGAATTGTGAAATGGCAAAAATGCCCCTGGGCCCACCTGTCGGTGTAACCCAGTGGGGTTAGGTCGACCGACCCACCTGGTCCGGCTCGACCAGCCTCACTCCTCTCTCTCTCTCTCTCGCGCGTGTCCGAACCCTAACCCTAATCCCCTCTCTGGCGATTCGCGTCGCCCCCGCCGTCGCCGCTCGATTCCGGCGAACTCCGCCGGACTTGGCCCCCGCCATGGTGCGCAATCGACGCGCCCCACGATGGCGGTCATCCTCATCCGCGTCGATCTGGAGCGGTTGCTGCTCCAGCTCGTCTTCGATCTCCTCCGAGGCGGCTAGGGTTACGGGATCGTGGCGATCCCGCTGCTTCCTGGGCTCCAGGCGCGATGGCGCCGCCGTGGGCCTCGCCGCGGTGGTGTGGGGTGCTGCGGCGCTTGTCGGAGCATGGCCTGGCCTGGCCAGGTGCTACCGAGAACTCGGCGCGCGCCGCCGTGGCCGCCATGGCCGCATCTGCTCGTCTGCTCGCCCCGGGTACGTGCGCCACCCTTCTCTCCCACTCTTCTGTGCCTGTTCTTCTTCTCCTCCTCCTCTTCTTCGTCTAGCTTGGTCACTGGCCTGCTTTTCCTCGTAGAGGTGCGGCCATGCCGTGATGCTGCTGCTATTCTGCTTGTGTTGTTGTGCTACTGTGCTGCTGCTATGCTGCTTGTGCTGCTGTGCTAGCCGTTGTGCTAGCCCTACTGCTATGCATCTATTGCTGTTGTCTTGCTCGTCATGGTTCCTAGCTGCTGGTTTGAGCTGCTCTTCCCTATAACTTGATGGTATATCTCATGAGCTCTTGCTCATGAGCATACTGTGATGCTTTGCTTAATCTTATTGGCTCCTGCTGTTGCTATGTGTAGCCTATCTCTCCTGTGAGTGCATTAATTGGTCCCTGGCTTATTGACTGTGTGTGATTCTTGCAAATTTGCAAGTGCCAGTGCTGTTTGTGTGATGATTAAGGTGTTACGGCTCATGGTAGGCTCTGCTTTGCTTAATTGTTGTCCATATGCATCAATTCCTTGCTGATGTGCTTATGGATACAATCATAAAATGGTTTATCTGGCTATCTGTGATTCAATTGTTCATGTCCTATGGCCAGTTTAATTATCTGGTTCATGTGTTGATGCTAGAAGTAATTCTAGCAGCCTTTAGCATGCTGTAGCAAGCTCTGGTGATCAAGTGATCATCAGCTGTTGGTTTATTGCTTGCTGAACTTACTACCTGTGACTGTCTGGTGCTTGTCCTGGTGGTTGTGTATCACCATGCTTTGTGTTGGTGCAGGCTTAAGCATCGGTGATGCTTGCAATGATCCATTGGATCATCCGCAAGGCTCGGTGCATCAATTGCTTGTATATTTCATTTATCTGTGTTGACTAGCTTAGCTGAATGGATAAATGATGTGAACTGCTTGCAGTTATGATCATCCTTTTAATTGTGACAGACTAGATGGATGCCAACCCTTGGTTGTGTACCCTAGTCCATCATTTGAACCCTTCTGGTGATGATAATTGTGCAAGGTTTGTGATTTGAGCTATTTTGGTGGTTGAGGTGGCCTCAACTGGCCCATCTTGGTCGTTCGGAAGCTCCCACCCATGTTGGCTTGTTGTGGCTTACTAGATGCTCTCTAGCTGATCCTTTTGTTGGATTTCCAGTAGCTTTTGATGTTGACAAACAAGAATAGACTCAATTTGTCTATCTGTCTGATGGTTTTAGAAGGGCTAGTGTAGTCTGGTTATATCAACAGCCCATCTTGGTACGTTCAGGAAGCTCCCACCCATGTTGGCTTGTTGTGGCTTACTAGATGCTCTCTAGGTGATCCTTTTGTTGGATTTCCGAGTAGCTTTTGATGTTGACAAACAAGAATAGACTCAATTTATCTATCCTGTCGATGGTTTTAGAAGGGCTAGTGTAGTCCGGTTATATATGTGTAAATTTCGGGATGGTTTTCCTTCCTATCTCCATTTGGAAGATGCTTCCACCGATGCAGTTAGCAGAACCATGGATATAGGCTTGATTGACCCCTGGTCTTTGCCATTTCTACCAGGTTTCACTTGGTCTATGACCAAATGATGATTAAAACAGGTTTACTCCCCCTTTGTGTGCTTGTGATCATGCCTGTGCAATTTATGAACAAAACCTTCTGGTTTGTTCATGATGATATGTATACCTCACTCCAGCTCCTAGAAAAGTTGTTGGTGTAGAGGTTTTGCTTCTGGTTGATGACTTAAGCTTGCCCTGCTCCTCCTGGTTAGCTTGAGCTTGCTCTACTCCATCCTGTGCTTGTTCACAGTTGACAGTTCTTGGTGAAACTGTCCCTGGATGATTTCTGATGGTTTGCTGTTCTCCTGTTCTAAGTGTTCTTGTGTTCTTGATGCACTTACCCAGCTGCTGGTGTCGATGGACTGGTTAGGGTTTACTGTGGAGGTTTTTATACCTCCCTTTCATTGCCTTCCTGGTCGACAGCTTGGCCTGGCAGGCTTGTGGTGACTCACTGGCCTGTGTGTGCTGTTGGGCATGCACACTGCCTTGTGAGCAGTCTTGCTGTGTGTGTGTGCAAGTGCTTGGTATCTGGCTTGGTTCTTGGCTGAGAGTGGATCAGCTCGGCAGAACTTGATCATATCTGCTCAATTCCATTTTATTTCTAACCTGCCAAGTGGCTATGCCACTTGGCATAACTTGTGTTTGTTGTGTTTGTGTGCAGGGAATGAAATGATGATCAAATGGAGATCAAGATCATCATGCTCAAGTATCTAATGAAGATTAGCTTGTAGTTTAGGATAGATCATTGAATTGTAATTTTCTTTTCTTTTCTTTTTCTATTTTTTTCCAATTCTTGTAATGTGTTGTATTAATTTCAATTGTGAATATTGTAAAGACAATGTATATTGTGTGATAATCAATAAAGCTCAAGGTTTTATCTAATGAGCTTTACTTATTGTTTGCATTATTCATAATGTGTATTATTTATTATTTACTTAATGAATTTCCTCACAATTGAAATATGGAGTATTTATTTAATGTTTGAATTTGAAATTCAAATTCAACTTTGGTTTGAATTCAATCATGCAACTTAAATGTGAATTCAATCATGCAACTTAAATTTGAATTCAATCATGCAACTTAAGTTTGTGATGCAATGTCTCTTCTCTCTTCTCAAAACCCTAATTTAGTTGAGTAAGAGCAAGTTTGTCGCACTCTCGAAACCCTAACCCCGTAAGGTGTCGAGAGAGAAACTTGTCCCCCTTCAATGCAGTTTTATTTAAAAGCGCGAAATTTCCCCAGAATTTGCAATGCAATGCACATCCCTTTCTAAAATCTACCCCGCGATCGTCTCTAAACCTGGGACATTACAATCTCCCTTACTTCAGACAAGACGAACATGCATAGCAACTCACATGATATTCAACAAAGGGTAGTTGATGGCGTCCCCAGGAACATGGTTATCGCACAACAAGCAACTTAATAAGAGATAAAGTGCATAAATACATATTCAATACCACAATAGTTTTTAAGCTATTTGTCCCATGAGCTATATATTGCAAAGGTAAAGGATAGAAATTTTAAAGGTAGCACTCAAGCAATTTACTTTGGAATGGCGGAGAAATACCATGTAGTAGGTAGGTATGGTGGACACAAATGGCATGGTTATTGGCTCAAGGATTTGGATGCACGAGAAGAATTCCTCTCAATACGAGGCTAGGCTAGCAAGGTTGTTTGAAGCAAACTCAAGTATAAAAGGTGCAGCAAAGCTCACATATGAACATATTGTAACTATTATAAGACTTTACATTGTCTCCTTGTTGTTCAAACACCTCAACCGAGAAAATATCTAGACTCTAGAGAACAATCATGCAAACCAAATTTTAACAGGCTCTATGTAGTTATCCATTAATGGGTACAAGGTACATGATGCAAGAGCTTAAACATGAGCACAACAATTGCCAAGTATCAAATTATTCAAGACATTATACCAATTACCACATGTAGCATTTTCCGTTTCCAACCAAATAACAATTAACGAAGCAGTTTCAACCTTCGCCATGAAAAATAAAAGCTAAGAACACATGTGTTCATATGAACCAGCGGAGCGTGTCTCTCTCCCACACAAGCATTTATTCAAACAAAAACAAAAATAAAAGCACACAGACGCTCCAAGTAAAGTACATAAGATGTGGCCGAATAAAAATATAGTTTCAAGAGAAGGAACTCGATAATTTGTCGATGAAGAAGGGGATGCCTTGGGCATCCCCAAGCTTAGATGCTTGAGTCTTCTTGAAATATGCGGGGGTGAACCACCGGGGCATCCCCAAGCTTAGACTTTTCACTCTTCTTGATCATAGTATATCATCCTCCTCTCTTGACCCTTGAAAACTTCCTCCACACCAAACTCGAAACAAACTCATTAGATGGTTAGTGCATAATCAAAATTCACATGTTCAGAGGTGACACAATCATTCTTAACACTTCGGACATTGCCCAAAGCTACTGGAAGTCAATGGAACAAAGAAATCCATCCAACATAGCAAAAGAAGCAATGCGAAATAAAAGGCAGAATCTGTCAAAACAGAACAGTCCGTAAAGACGAATTTTATTGAGGCACCAGACTTGCTCAAACGAAAATGCTCAAAGCGAATGAAAGTTGCGTAAATATCTTAGGATCACTCACGTAAATTGGCATAATTTTCTGAGTTACTTACAGAGAATTAGGCCCAGATTCGTGACAGCAAAGAAATCTGTTTCTGCGCAGTAATCCAAATCTAGCATGAACCTTACTATCAACGACTTTACTTGGCACAACTAGGCACAAAACTAAGATAAGAATATGTTGCTACAGTAGTAACAACTTCCAAGACACAAATATAAAATAGAGGTACTATAGCAAAATAAACACATGGGTTATCTCCCAAGAAGTTCTTTCTTTATAGCCATTAAGATGGGCTCAGCAGTTTTTATGATGTACTCGCAAGAAATAGCATTTGAAGCAAAAAGAGAGCATCAAGAAGCAAATTCAAAACACATTTAAGTCTACCCCACTTCCTATGCAAAGGAATCTTGTACACAAATAAATTCATGAAGAACAAAGTGACAAGTATAAGAGGATAAAACACGAGTAACTTCAAGATTTTCAACATAAAGAGGGGAAACTTAATATTATTAAGATGCATATAACCATGTTTCCCTCTCTCATAATAACTTTCAGTAGCATCATTAATGAAATCCACAATATACCCATCACTTAAAACATTCTTATCATGGCTCATATGTATAGAAGTATCATTAATTTTAGCATAAGAAGAGTTCTTCTCATTAATAGTAATTGGAGCAAGATTATTATCAAGAATTTGAACATGGTAAACAAGTTTCATATTAAGGGAATTGTTTTTGGCAATCCAATCATAACTATGACAAGTTTCATAAGGATAGTTATAACCTATATCATAGCATTCTTTATAATAATCATTAAAGGTCGGAGGCACGGTGTCATCATAAGAAATAGAATAGTTATCTTTCACGGTTGGTTTATCCGTGACCATACCATCATTGTTATTAGAAGGAGATGTATCAAACACATAATGATCAGTAGCAAAAGGATTTTCAAACACCTCTTCCCCAAGCTTAGAGCTTTCTATATCATTATGGGAGGAAGCATGGATAGCACTGACACTATGGCAATTATTATCATCATCATTTTCAGAATTAGTTTCCCAGAGATTTGCAATATCAAAAGTAGTGTGCTCATTCAAATCATGATCACTAATGTATGTAAAGGGCATAGGAAGATCATTGTATTCAGATTCATTATCATAATAATCATTAGGAGCAACATACTTACGGTTACCTAGCGTTATCTCATTCATGCGGGGATATGCCGTTACCTCTTTCTCTTTATTCTCCTTCTTCTTCTTCTTCTTCTTCTTCTTCTTCTTCGTTCCCTTCTTCTTCTTCTTCTCCTCCTTCTCCTCGTTCCCTTCTTTAGGAGGAAGAGGCTTGAAGGGTGGCTTGTCCGCATAACCTGATTTACTTTCAGAAACAATAGAAGAAACTTGGGAGGATTCCTCCTTTTCATTAATTAGTTCAAAACACACAGCGGTCCTATCATATTTTGGCAAGGTGTCATCTTCTAAAATATTTTGTATGTAAGTATTTGTATGGCTATTATCAATGCAATAAGAAAAACACCCATGCAGGACATCATCAATATCAAGATCATTAATATCTAACAAAGAAATTTTCCTTGATAACTCTTCACACCACAAAAATAAAGTGAGTTCATCATGCTGATTAGGAGTAATTTCATCATCACAATACAAATTTGCAGCACTCATTGGGTTCAAATTATCATTGGTGGAGCATTGAAAAATAAAATGACCCACTTCATGGCAAACTTCACAAATAAAAGGATAGAGGGCACAAACTTTTCTACCAAGATCATCTAGAGCTCTAACCCACTTTCTAGTTTTTTCATTAATATGATGGATACAATATTCATCTTTGATTTGATTAATTCCACAAGGTCTATGCATTCCACAGAAATTAACATGCTTATAGGAAATAGCATTCTTAGGAGTTTGAGCATGCTTATTGCAATCATTAACAACAATTTCATCCTTCATGCAAGCCTCTTTAAAAGGTCCATGATACTTATCAAAATTCTTTTTAGGCAATTCAAAATGAGAAGCAAAGGCTTTATAAAGATTTGCAGCAACTTGAGAGTCAAGACCATAAGTAGCACTCATATCTCGAAATTTATTAGTATCCATAAAAGCTTCAATGCATTCATAATCATAATTCATACCTGACTCTTCACCTTTGTTGTTCTCCCATCCTTCAGCATTCTCCTCAATCCGATCAAGAAGATCCCACCTAGCTTCAACCTCCTTGCTTGTGAAAGATCCCTCTGAACAGCCATCCAGATAGTCCTTGTGTTGTCCTGAAAGCCTCGCATAAAAATTGTTAACAATAACATTACGGGGGAGCTCATGAATGGGACATTTGAGCATTAGTGACTTCAATCTCCCCCACGCTTGAGAAATACTCTCTCCATCACGAGGATAAAAGTTATAAATGTAATTCCTATCAATATGCACTTCATGAGGAGGATAAAATTTAGAATAAAAGAGAGGTACAATTTCCTCCCAACCAAGAGAATGACTATTCTTCAACAATTTATACCAATGCGCCGTTTTACCAGACAGATGAAAAAGAGAATAGCTTCTTCCTCACTTCATCCATAGAGATACCTGCACACTTGAATAACCCGCATAATTCATGCAAAAACAGTAAATGATCTCCGGGATGGACAGTTCCATCCCCTTCATAGCGGTTATCAATAACACGTTCAATAATTTTCATGGGTATCTTGAAAGCAGTACTTGCGATAGGTGGATTTAAAATATCACAAGCATCATTAGAGTTATCGCATATGGGAGATAAAGCATTATCGGAACAAATTTTCTCCCCTAAGGATGGGAAGCTAAAAGATCACGAAACTAGCTTCCCCAAGCTTAGACTTATCCATAGCATTAGCAAGTGATTGCGTTCATACTAATAACATTGCTACTAGCATGCAATTGAGGCTCCATAGGTTCTTTAATTTTCGCATCACACAGTTCATGTCTTAACTTAGGAAATAAATTAAAAAGCTCATAGTTGTATTCCATTATGCCAAACTAGTGTAAACAAGAAACAAAAAGATGCAATTGCACGATCTAAAGGAAATAGCTTCGAGCACACACACAACGGCAACAGAAAAGTATTTTACCTGGGACCGGAGTATGAGTGCCTTTTACCTTTCCTCCCAAGCAACGGCGCCGTGAAAATAGCTTGATGTCTACGGGAGCTTCTATTCTTGTGGACGGTGTTGGGCCTCCAAGAGCGAGAGGTTTGTAGAACATCAGCAAGTTTCCCTTAAGTGGATCACCCAAGGTTTATCGATCTCGGGGAGGAAGAGGTCAAAGATATCCCTCTCAAGCAACCCCTGCAATCACAAAGCAAGAAGTCTCTTGTGTCCCCAACACACCTAATACACTTGTCGGATGTAAAGGTGCACTAGTTCGGCGAAGAGATAGTGAGATGCAAGTAATATGGATGAGTATGAGTGGTAATAGCAATCTGAATAAAATATGGCAGCGAGTAAACATGCAACAAAACAAGTAAACAAACGGAGATTCGATGCTTGGAAGCAAGGCCTAGGGATCCCGCTTTCACTAGTGGACACTCTCAACAATGATCACATAATAGGACTACTCTACACCCTCTTGTTGGATGATGAACACCACTAACCGTGTAGGATTACACGAACCCTCAATGCCGGAGTTAACAAGCTCCACAATATTCAATGTTCATATTTAAATAACCTTAGAGTGTAAGATAGATCAACACAATCACACAAAGAACTAACATAGCATGCACACTGTCACCATCACACTATGAAGGAGGCATAGATCACATCAATTCTTATCATAGCAATTAACTTCATAATCTACAAGAGATTACAATCATAACCCACACCAAGTACTACACAATGCACACACTATCACCATTACACCGTGTAGGAGGAATAGACTACTTTAATAACATCACTAGAGTAGCACATAGATGATATTCAACTAGATCACATAAAGAGAGAGATGAACCACATAGCTACAGCGAGAGCCCTCAACCCCGGGGTGAATTACTCCCTCCTCATCATGGAGGCAGCGATGGCGGTGAAGATGGCGGTGGAGACGGCGGTGGAGATGACTCCGGGGCAATTCCCCATCCCGGCAGGGTGCCGGAACGAGAGACTTCGTCCCCGAATTGGAGTTTCGCGATGTGGCGGCGCCCCTGGAGTCTTTCTGGAGTTTCGTCAAGAGGTATCGAAGTTTTAGGTCACGACGACTTAAATAGGCGAATAGGCGGAGTCGGAGGGGCCACGGGGTGCCCACACACTAGGGGGGCGCCCCCCCCCCCTTGGGGCGCGCCGCCCTGTGGGGTGGGGCCCCCTGGCTCCCCTCTCGTCCTTCTCCGGGGCTCTGGAAGCTTCCGGGAATTATAAGGTCTTTGGTCTTGATTTTGTCCGATTCCGAAAATATTTCTTTACTAGGATTTCTGAAACCAAAAACAGCAGAAAACAGACAAGCGGCCTTTCGGCATCTCGTCAATAGGTTAGTTCCAGAAAACGCATAAAAACGATATAAAGTGTGAACAAAACATGTAGGTATTGTCATAAAACAAGCATGGAACATCAGAAATTATAGATACGTTGGAGACGTATCACCCACCGACCTCGCCCTTCCGCCTATATATTGCCTTCGACGCGAAAACCCTAAACACCAGAGTCATATTCCCCGAAAATTTTCCGCAGCTCCGCTGCCATCGAAGACAAGTTTCGGGGGTCAGAAGTTCCTGTTCTTGTTCCACTTCGACTCCATGATGGTTTGTGAGTAGTTCCCCCATGGACTACGGGTTCCTGTTCCGGCACCCTGCCGGGACAGGGATTGACCTCCGGAGCCATCTCCATCGACTCCATGATGGTTTGTGAGTAGTTCCCCCATGGACTACGAGTTCTTGGTTGTATCTAGTTGGTACTCTCTCTCTCTCTTGTACTTCAATACAATGATCTCATGAGCTGCCTTACATATGATTGAGATCCATATGACGTAATTGGTGTTGTGTTTTATGGGATCCGATAAATTGTGGAATTGTGATCAGATTGTTCATCGTATTATCATACTATTGTTTATTTAAGATCTTGCATGCTCTCCGGTACTTGTGGTTACCCTGATCAAGTAGTTGCATGTATCTCCAAGAGGGAGTATTTATGCTCGATAGTGGGTTCATGCCTCTAGTAATCTGGGAGAGTGACAATAAATTCTAAGGTTGTAGATGTGTCGTTGATACTAGGGAGAAAACAACAATGATTTATCCAAGGATAATTCTATTGTTTACTTTACACACTTTTCTTAATGCAATAATTTGTTGCTTGCAACTTAATACTGAAAGGGGTGAGGAGGCTAACCTGAAGGTGGATTATTAGTCATAGATGCAGTTGGATTACGGTCTATGAATCATGTTGTAATGCCCAATTAAATACTACAGTAAACTTTATCTTATCATAGCATGCATTGTCATGCCCTCACAATTATCAATTGCCCAACTGTAATTTGTTCACCCAACACATGTTATTTGTTTGGAGAGTTACCACTAGTGTAGATAGCTGGGAACCCCGATCCTTCTGTCATCATCGTTGCTCTACAGTTAACTACGTTATGGAATATTTTCTGCTGCCATTGCCTCTGTGTTACTGCTACTGCTGTTGTGTTACTATTACTATTTCTCTCATATTACTGCTGCTTTCACATCACCCCTGTTACTAGTGCTCTTCCAGGTGCAGCTGAATTGACAACTCCGTTGTTAAGGCTTATAAGTATTCTTTGTCTCCCCTTGTGTCGAATCAATAAATTTGGGTTTTACTTCCCTCGAAGACTGTTGCGATCCCCTATACTTATGGGTCATCAAGACTATTTTCTGACGCTGTTGCCGGGGAGCATAGCTCTACTCATAAGTTCACCTAGGGACTATTTTTATTTTATTTTATCTTGTCTAGTTTATTTGTGCTTAGTTTATTTCTGTTTAGTTTACTTTTGTCTAGTTTATTTTTGTCTAGTTTTATTTTTCTTATACAGCCAAAAATCCATAAAAAATTTAAAACCCGAAAATCTAAAAAACTGTTGTTATGGAAGAACTTGCTAGAACCTCTATGGAACTATTTATAAAGTATAGAGAATCATATAAGGGTAAAGTCATGAGAGGCGTGTTAAAAAAGTTAAATCAAATTGCTGAAATTTTGCTTAAACGCCATGATATAAATTGTTGCTCTCAACAGGATACTAAACATCTTAAATTCCAATGTGGCTTTAGTAAAGAAGTTTTAATTATGAACTATCATTGGAATAACTATATTAATCTTGAATTTGAAGAATTAGAACAATTTGTTTTATTTATGGGAGCTTCTCAAATAGAATCATTCATGTCTAAAAATTATGAAACATGTGTTGTGATACGTCCAAAACGTATCTACTTTCCCGAACACTTTTGCTATTGTTTTGCCTATAATTTGTGTATTTTGGATACAACTAACACGGACTAACGCTGTTTTCAGCAGAACTGCTCTGGTGTCTCGTTTTTGTGCAGAAATCCAACTTTCAGGAAAATCCTCGGAATTTATGCCAAATGTCTTATTTTTCCAGAAGATTGACGGAGCCAGAAGGGCAAGCCAGGTGGAGGCCCGAGGCCCCCACACACTAGGCCGGGAGGAGGGCGCGCCGCCCTACTGTGTGGACCCTCGGCTGGCCTCCGACGCCCTCCTCTGGACCACTTAAGGGTTTCGATCTAAAAACGCGAGACGAGAAGTCAAAGTCGCCAGAAACCATCCAGTACGCCGCCACCGTCGCGAAACTCCGTCTCGGGACCAGAAACTCCGTTCTGGCACTCCGCCGGGACGGGGAATTGGAGGAGATCATCGCCATCATCACCACCGACGCCTCTCCATCGACCGGCCATGTTTCCCCCATCCATGTGTGAGTAATTCCCCCGCTGTAGGCTGAAGGGGATGGTAGGGATTGGATGAGATTGGTCATGTAATAGCATAAGATTGTTAGGGCATAGTGCCTAGTGTCCGTAATTGGTACTTTTATGATATTGTTGCAACTTGTTATGCTTAATGCTTGTCACTAGGGCCCGAGTGGCATGATCTTAGATTTAAGCTCTATAATTATTGCTTAGATTGTATCTACAAGTTGTTTGCACGTGTCTATGTCTGGAACCCGAGGCCCCAGAGTGACAAAGAATCGGGATAACTGGAGGGGAGGCTTAGGTATGAGGATCACATGTTTTCACCAAGTGTTAATGCTTTGCTCCGGTGCTCTATTAAAAGGAGTACCTTAATTGCCAGTAGATTCCCTAGAGGCCCGACTACCACGGCTGGTAGGACAAAAGATGTTGTACAAGTTTCTCATTGCGAGCAAAGCATGTATGACTATATATGGAAAACATGCCTACATGATTAATAATCTTGATGTTCTGTCTTAATGCTATTTCAATCCTATCAATTGCCCAACTGTAATTTGTTCACCCAACACTTGTTATTGGAGAGTTACCACTAGTGTAGATAGTTGGGAACCCCGGTCCATCTTTCATCATCATATACTCGTTCTACATGTCATTGGAAGTAGTATCAACTATTTTCTCGGTGCCATTGCCTCCGTGTTATCTATTACTCGCTGTCGTGTTACTGTTACTACTGCTCTCATATTACTTGTTGCTTTCACATCACCCCTGTTACTAGTGCTTTTCCAGGTGCAGCTGAATTAACAACTCAGTTGTTAAGGCTTATAAGTATTATTTACCTCCCCTTGTGTCGAATCAATAAATTTGGGTTTTACTTCCCTCGAAGACTGTTGCGATCCCCTATACTTGTGGGTTATCATGTTGCTTGTAATAACCCTAAAGATATGGTCTCTTCTATCCTTGATTATTGCATAGAAAATTTAAGCAGTAATGTTATATCATTGATTATAAAGAGAGACTCAGTCATGCACAAGAATGTATCCACAATTTGCAGGAACCTGTGGAAGAAGAAATTGCTGAACCTGAAATCTCATTAGATGAAAAAGAGGAGGAGAGTGATGAACAAAAGGAGGAACAATGGATTAGCTACTCATGCCTACCTTCTAATGAGAGTAACTCTTTATCTCTTACACTATTTGATTGTCCCCCATACTTACCAAAGGAGGATGAATGTTATGTTCATGTGGATTCTCTTGAAATATTTACTATGAGTAAAACTTGTGATAATAATTATGCTCATGTTATCTATGATAATCCATGCTATTTCGATAAATCATATGATAATCCTTTATATGCGCCTAATTTTGAAATGCATGGTACTAAAGAGTTTTGCTTAGAAAATGTTTATGATAAAGCTCTAGATGATGGTCATATATCGGTTGATAATATTAATTGTACTACTATTGAAAATGGGATTGGAGGGGTTTTGACTTTATCGTGGAGCCCCATACCTCTTGAGAATGATCAATCATCTTGTTATAAAATTGTGGAAAGTGGGTTTGAATGTTTTAATCCCACTATTTTTGAACTTGATAAAAATTATGTGTTTGTAGATCATGAAAAACATGCTTTGTGTGATAGTTATATTGTTGAGTTTAGTCATGATGATACTAAAAATTATTATGAGAGAGGAAAATATGGTTGTAGAAATTTTCATGGTACTAAAACATCTCTCTATATGCTGAAAGTTTTGAAGTTACTCTTGTTTTATCTTCCTATGCTTGTCACTTTGTTCTTTGTGAATTTATTTGCATACAAGATTCCTATGCATAGGAAGTGGGTTAGACTTAAATGATCAAGTACTCTGTCGTGGCCATCCACACCATCAGTCATCCGACTTTCCCTAAGATTTACCTTACTCTTGATAGAGGACAAAGCAGATTAAACAAGACAATATGTTGTCATTTCAGAATCCTAACAACAATACATTTAGAGAAATAGTAGGAAATCTTAATTTTTTTATTTCAGAAGTAATGATAATGCTATATGTTAGAACGCCATGAATACCATTAGAAAATCTCTTGCGGTCATTTTCTAACAAAAACAAATCTCTAGGAGCTATCCAAGAAATACTAAACGTGTGACATTTTTTGAAAACATTGTGCTATGCAGTTCTGACTAAATCACTACAGTCATGCATGGTCCACTTTAAAATTGTAGGAGTGTTTGCCTACATATATTTTTCATTTAGATGGTAATATATTTGGATAATATATAAGAATAAACATATATTTATAAACAACTCATTAAATAGAACCTTTGTTCTTACTCTTTGGTGACACCAACTATTTGAGTAACAAACTAAAAATGGGGCATGATGCAACGAAACTCACGTGAGATAATTTGACACACTTCTACTGCGACAAGCTTCAAAGCTTCCAATGCACAAGCAGCAGAAACAATTGCATGGCTGGATGATATTATTGACGACACCCTGTAATCAGGAATACACATGTCATGCACCCATGCCCTCTTAAATTAAGACATTATGCTTCTTGATTCCAGGATTTATACGACTGCACATAATAAAATTGTACTTAGACATCATGATAACTGAGAACCCAAAGTAGGGCACTAAGGACACCGGCAGATCAGATCACCGGCGCAACAAATATTAGGATGCCTCCATATTCTACTAAATATGAAAAGGTTCATTCTGAAGTACCTAATATCACATCAAGATACTTTCCAAGTCATGTAATTCCCATTAAGAAGTGATGTTTTTTTTTATAATTCCTATTTTGTAGGTGGATATAATTAGACCAAAGCACCAACAGGGTATAATAATTCCTACTACATCTTAGGCCCGGAGAATAAACGGAGCAGAATATGTAACTTCAGAAATACCAAAAAGTTCAGCTATCTTTAAACCTTTTATTTGTGTAAATGGAAAATTAGACAAGAAAAGGATAGTACTATCTAAATAACATGTCAAGATAATTATCTGTCATGAGGAATCTTTTCATACCTCCATCTCCAAAGTTTCCATAATGGAATCACAAACCAAGATTTGGTCCTGAAGGCTTTCGTGAGAGAAGAAGAAGAAATCATATCAAGGAGATGCTCAATGATAAAAAATTAAAATCAATTTCAAAACAATCAGAAAAAATGGTAAGAGGAGAGAGAGGCACTCATCTGCCACCATCAGGGGAGTTCTACAACCTTTTGCTGAAGATGCCCAAGTCATCTTCTCCTCTGACTCACACGCATCCATGTCCGCTCGGCGCCTCCACTTGCACTAGGGCGGCTCCGAGATGCACCTCATCGAGCTTGCTGCCGCCGCCACCGGCGGCCTCTCCAGCGCCAACACCTTTCTCTTCTCTTCCCATGGAGGCGCTCGTGGATAGGCTGGCCCTCGCCGCCGCCTGTCTCCCCCACGCCGCCTCCTTCTCCTCTTTCCTCCTCCACGCACGTCCCGTGAAACCACTGCTCTCCCTCTTCCCTTACCAGCCTGGTTGGACAGGTAGGAGACGAGGGCATGAGAGAGGAGAAGGAAGATGGGGACATACGAGGGGGAGAGGAGCGGAGGAGGGGCTTGGCGGCGGAAAACCCAATCCCTCCCCTCCTCGAGCCCTATCCTCGCTTATTCACCGCAATTCATCAGATCAAACGACGACTGCGCGGGACACCCAGAGTCGTGAACAAGAAGCCCCACATCCACACGGGCCCATTAGTCAATGGGAACAGACTGCAAGACAGAAGTGAGAAACAAGGAAGATGAATCCAACGACAATGAATCAAAGCTGGGGTGAAAACCAGGCCAACTGCATCGGACGGCCAACGAAAAATGGCCCTTTGGAGTGGTCTGGTTGGCCGGGTAGTCTTGCGACATTTAAGAGTAGAATACAATATTGGGAGGGTGGAGATGCTCTAACCAAACTCGTAGTTTTCATTTGAACTAGGTTTGGCCGGACCGTATCCAGCTACCAAACGCGCCATCGGAGGAGCGGAGTGGAGGCAGGGAATTGGACGGAGCTGTGCGTTGCCGAACGGGCCCAAAATCCCCCCCCAAAACTCTCTTTCCCCCGCTCCGCCCGGCCCCCCCGTACCTCCGCCATCTCGCCGATTCTAGAAGCTTCCAGAATCCTCGCCCGCTCAGATGCAGGACCTCAACGCCAACCTCTACCGGAAGTACACCGGCCTCAAGGTACCGCCGCCCACCTCCTCCCTCCCTCCCTTCTATTCCGTACCCATGGCCCCGGATCTCCCCCAACCTCGTCGTCTCATTTCCCCCCCTTTGGGCCGCTGCTTCGTCCCGCGCAGAAGCGAAAGCTGCTCGACGAGGGGTCGGCGAGGGAGCTGGAGTCCGACATCAAGGAGATGTGCCAAGGTAAAGCGAACCCCGATTTCTCCCTTTCCGCGGCTGGGGATGTGTGCTTCTTTTTTTTCAGATTTTGTAATCTGGATGATGCAGGCATGAAGGAGATGGAAGGCGAGATCCACAACCTCCGGAGCGAGAACAACCGCCTCCGCGATGAGCTGTAAGATCAGAAGATGCATGTTTTGTTTTGTGCGTGCTTATCTGGGTTCCGCTGCTGTTTTGTGGGCGAATTGCTTCCTCTTAAATTCTTGCTGTTTATTTCTTGGTGCCAGGCTCAGCAAGGAGCGGCAACTTGCCGAGACGCGGACACTGTTAGTTGACACGGAGCACCAGCTTGCGGAGATCCAGGCACATTTAGCTGACAGCGAGGAGCAGCTTGCGGAGGCCCGTAAAACTTCAGTCGATGACACTAAGAGTGAGTTTCCTTGTCCGATTTCCCTTTACGGCCGGGTCCTGCTAATGCTTAGAATTTGAGAAATGTAGATTGCTGGCGTGTCAGTATAAATCACACATATATGGGACTGGGACGTGCCCTGTGAGAAATGGAGAGCGGTAATTTTTGACGGGCCAGGAGCCGTGTTTGGTTGGTGGAATCATGTAGAGAGAAATATAACCTTGTTCTGAAATCTTAGTATTTGATGGAATGGAATTATTCTAGCTGGTTGTTAGTTGTTTGGCTGCAGGCATATGGTAGTACTGATTGACATGTATGAAAACTCTTAGATCAACCTATCTTAGTTATGGTATGAATTTGAGGCAACTCACATGTCCAAGTATGTGTATTGTGTAACCAACTACTGCTCCAGACTGCGACTTCTCTAATGTTCAGGTTTGATTGTTTTAGCAGTTTCTTGTGAATATTGTTGCCACCCTTTTTTGATGTTCTATTTTGTTGGAGAGAAGTAACCATCAAAACCACTGATCTAGTGATCTGTCTGAGTTGGTTCCCCTTTATATGCAATATTTCTGCTGAAACCTGAAAGTAGAGGGTCGAAAGATTAGCAAGAAACGAGACACATCACATGATATTACCCAATTAGTTGAACAATTAGTGTGATGCTACTCACTAGTATAGGAGTCTATTCTAATTAGGCTATTTGTTCACGTAAAATTGCCTCACACATATGCCTGTATGAGTTGGCAAACAACATGTCAAAACGTAGGACTTTGAAAACGCATAGCTGAGCCTGCACCCATTGTGAAGGTGCTCTACGTGCCAATTATTTTCTTGAAAATAATCATAGATGTGCAGCATGTTATAAATGCGCACTTGTAAAAAGGAATGAAAAAAAATGACCATTTGCGAACTCTTCTCTTCAGAAAACACAAATATGTGCCATATAGTGGCTACATTAGTCCTTCATCTCTTTTTCTTCAATATATGGTCATAATTTTGATCAACTTTTTTCCACACGCACATGTTATAGCATGTTACAACCATAATTTGTGCTCCATGCTTCTTGGAAAGTCCAGGGTGCATATGCTCTAGAAATGTGTGTCGGTGCAACTAGTTACAGAAGTTCAAGTTTGATGTTTGTCAAATGCCAACTTTATTTGGTTGTGATACTGGTCTTACCCTACATCAAATGAGTTCATGATCTTCTATGTTGTGGAAGTACACCGGAAGTTAATTGTTTAGTTGATTAATTGTTGTAATTTTTTCCTGCCATATGGCCAACTTGAATAAGGAACTTAATGTTTGAAATGTCTCTCTCAAAATGTAGGATTTATAATGAAATAGTTGTTATATGCAAGTAAGAAATTGACAACAAAATGAACGGGTCTCATGTTATGTTTCTAATTATATAAGTGGTGTTTGGATGGATTATGGTGTGGAATAGAACCTCTGCTCGTGTTTATCTGCTTGTCTCTCTACTCTTTTCCAAAATATGCTTGACATTTCATTTAATTGTAATTATGATTAAGCGCTTACCGAACATTGTTTTATTTTCCAATGTTTATTATTATTATTATTATTATCCTGCAAACACAAACTTCCTTAACAAAGTAATTTATGGTAATTTTTACCTCGTTAATAGTCGGGTATGCTGAAGTGTAACAATATTCAACTTGTTTGCCGAAAAGTGATAATAATACCCAACTTATGAGGTACAAAAGTCCCCCCAAAATCGCATATACTTTGTAGATTGCCAATATATCTATTTCTATCATCCATTTTTTTAATTTGCAAATAGGTTGGTTTACCCACAATTATTTATTTATCTTGTGCTGCGGTTTTTTTTCATGCAGCAAAGGAGTTTGGAACTGAAATTTCGAGGCTTAAGCTTCTCCTTGCTGAAAAGAATGATACAAATAATTATACAGTTCCATCTGGAGTCATACGTAATCACACTCCAGTTTCACGTGCAAGGACACCAGAGTCGAACAACAGACTGTCCAATCCAAATGCCATTGTCCAGCATGGTACCTTTCGGGATGAAGCTAGAGAGGCAAGTTTTTCACAGTATTGTAGATGTATGCAAGGGTAAATGATTATGTTGACCTTTATTTGTTTTTATTAAACCATTATTTATGGTTTACATTAATTCTGTAGCTGGAATGCTGTAGAAGAAATATGCGCATCTCAGGTTAGTAACAGTTACAAGCATAGGATTATATTGCTGGATTGCAGTTTGTATTGTGCCTCTAAATTTGTCTAACTTATAAGACTGATGCTTTCAGGAAATGGGGCAGATGAAAGTTCTAGTTGTGTGTATCAGATGCTGGCTGAATCTTTAGTTGGCATGAAATTTTCATTGAAGAATGAAATGGAAGGGTTCTCACTTTGTATCTATCATGAAGCTAGTGGTACATGCAAACACCGATTCCTGTGTTTTATTTTGCTACATCTCATTGTTACAATATGACATTAGTTACTATGATTTACATTTTACATATTGGTCTTGATATTGCACATTCATGTTTCTAATTCTACATGTTACCCATGCTGCCAAGCTGGATATCCGGCTTATAATGTTCAGAAATGTCTGCCTCTTTATTATGAAAAATGGTTCTGTAAACTTCAAAATTCAGTACCTATGTTAAATGTCTGCTGTCTCCCAAAAAGAATAGAGCACATTTTCTTGTGAGCTTAGCTGTTGTTTGACCTGGCCCTGCATACTGAACACTAACACTCGACTGGATCATTTGCACAATATTGCCTCAGTGATGACAAGTTGACAACGATGATGTTACATTATGGAATTTTTAGAACACATTTCCGTCCTTTAGTTATTATTATCAGCCCATTTCATATTTCTACCTGTCAAGATCTTAAACTTCTTTGGAATCTTGGTGCACTGACATATCAATATAATTTCCTGTTTTAATGCTTAGAATAAAATCTGTACAATAAATCATGATGATTATGGAGTAAACCTGTAGGTTAAGTACCCCAATACTTTTATTTTTGAGGGAAGTACTCCTATACTTGCTCAGATGTCTTGGCTACTTTCCTGTCAACTACGGATAGAATGTTTTGGATCACCAACATCTGATGGTTACGTTTCACATCTCATTCTAGCGGCAAAATGTCGCGACTGGCATGCACCTTTGTTTGTTAACAGGGAGTTACCTCTCTTAAGATTTTGCATCAGTTGGTGTTTGATATTGAGCTGGTTATCATACTGTGCATAAAACTGAATACAGTCTTAACTGAGATCTACAAGTTATTGTAGGTTATAATTTCACCCTGACATGGTTAGAGCAAGCTGATGGCGGTGAATGGGCCTACAAATACTCTTCACTGGGCACACTGGAGAAAATCGCTTTGGAGTGGATGAAAATGCAGGACATAAGGTTCTCCATGACCATGTGCCGTGTATTCTTTCAGCGGATATCAGGTCTCATCAGACAAGGTCGACGATAGTCCTGACTTCCTTGTATCCTGTTCTGTCCTGTCCAAGTTAGCTTAGATTTACTGAACTGAAAGAAGCTTCCCTTTCTTAGGGAGCTCTAGATGTAACATGACTGAAATTGACAGACTGTTGGCAGAGCTGTGTGCTATTTGTTTGTCATTCATTGTCGATGTTTTCAGCATGCAATTGCTGCTTGGTGTCAATTGTTGTACATATCCCCTAGTTTGGAGTTTGGACAGACTTATCTCCTACAGTAGTCGCAAGTGAGGGTATACATGCTTTGTCGTGTGATACTGTGTGGAGGGTATACATGCTTTGTCGTGTGATACTGTGTGGAGGGTATACATGCTTTGTCGTGTGATACTGCGATGTGTGGTACGGCAGGCCCTATTTGGGTTGATGAAGAGCCCTGGATAAAAGAATCCATTTGGAATTATTAAATATCCCCCTTGGCATTATTCCGGCACAGAGGTTTTTGAGCGGATCAGAGTGTATTTTCCTGGCCAACCCGAGATCGAGATCCTTGTGAAACCTCGCGATTTGGTCAATTGCTCGCTTTACCTCTCAGTGGTTTGTAGGAAATTAGGATCGAAGAGGGTTGAAGGAGATTGGGTGAAGGAAGTGTTTTCACCCAAAGCACTAGGGATAGTCTGAAATAACCCCTTCGTGCCAAATGAGGCCTTAGGGCTTTTTATTCCTTCATGTTTTGGCATTGAGTTGCATCCAAGTTCAAGTGGCCGTGGCTTAATTTTGCAGCAAGTTCATTGGAGTGTGTCTGAACTTCATTTTTACTGCAAGAAGTTTTACTTTCCTATGTTTGGTTGTTGATAAGGTTGTTCCCAATTTGAGCAGCTCTACAGTAATCGTTTAACCGCGTTTTTCTAGAGGCCCCCCTTCTAGCAAGCAATGCAAGGGATCTATATTCAGATTAAGAAAAGGGGGATATATACAGATAGAATAATAAATAGGATCTATATTCTTTCGATTTGAATCATGTCGAAGTTGAATTCCTCATTACTCAAATTCAGTAAAGGCAGACTGAAACAACAGCTTGCGAAGCTGAAACAGAGAACACTATATTGAACAGCTGACAATCTATGAAAGCTATTATATGTATCCAGCAGTTGACAATGTATCGAACACCAGAATTGCGGAGCCTCCGCCGCCTCCAATCAGATAGATCCCTCGCCTCCCTCTTCCTCTTCCTCTAGGCGGCCTTGTAGAGCTTCTCCACCATCTTCCTGAATTCTGCACACACGAGAGCGAGAATTTAGACCCAAGAAAAGGGGACGGCAAAGAGGTGCGGTTGTTGTTGTTGATTGAGTGTTTACCTTCTTGATTGGCCCATAGCGCGGCCGCCTGCGTGTTGAGCGGGGAGTCGTTGTTGGGCTCTGTGTTCATCAAAGAGTCCATTCAGTAAGTCGCGCACCAGATAGATCGAGCACACACAGAGAGAGTATAATAAAACTGAAGAAACAGAAGGCCAGATCTGGCGGTACACTCGAGATGAGATGAGATGAGATGAGACGAGATGAGATTCGATTCGATTCGATTCGATTCGAACTAACCTCCGAGCAGGCTCTGGATGGAGAGGAGGATGGTGCGCACGTCGTATGCGGAGGACCACTTGTCCTGGAGGATGTCGAGGCAGATGTTGCCGTGTGTGTCGACGTTGGGGTGGAAGCATGGCGTCTCGAACCGCACCTTGGGGGGCTTGTAGGGGTAGTCGCTGGGGAAGGCGAGGCCCAGGCGGTAGGAGGTGCCCTCGTAGACGGTGGCGGCGGAGCCGTCGATGGTGCCGATCCACTGGAAGATGTTGTCCCCCTCGGGGAAGGCCGACACGCCGGGGTCCCCGCCCATCATGAGCGCCATCAGCTCCGACTGCAGCCGCCGCACCACCGACTGCCCCTCCGCGCCGCGCGCCGCCGCCGGGGCCTGCTTCGCCGCGGAGGACGCCGCGGGGGAGGACGCGGGCACGTTGCCGCTGCCGTGCGACTCGCTGTTCTCGCCCCTCGCCATCGTTCGCTCGTCCGTGCGCGTGCGTGCTCGCGGCGGTGGATCGAGGAGGAGAGGGGACAGGAGCAGATCGGATCGGAATGGAATTGGGGAGTTGGGATTGAGGGAGAGGCCGGGGCCGCGATTTAAAGGGGAATGTGATTCGCGAGTCTAGTGACCGTTGGGGGGCTGCCGCTAGCTGTTGCGATTAATCGCTGACAGACAGCTATCCCGGTGCGGCCGGCGAGCCGCCGATTCCAACGGCTAGTTCGCGGCGGTGCCAGGCTTGTGTGGCTGGCGAGTGGGCCATCGCTGCTGCTCTGCGCGACTGCGCCTGGTCACACCGTAAACCGGTGTCAGGAGCTTGAATGATGCAGCAATCGTCAGACGACTGAAATCGATGCAGTTTTGACGCTCCTCAAACACCGTCCATCCGAGCCAAAAACTGTCCATCCGATCCGAGCCATCAAGGCAGGCCATTCTCTCCATAAAGTAGGGTATTCATCATCTTAATTCCAACACGTGTTTCAGGCATGTTTCATGGTCGATTTCACTTAAAATAGTGTTTTGTTAGGTTCAGGAAAAAAAAAACAAGTTGAACTCGTGCGCCGGACAAAGATATTACCCTGCAAAGTTTCAAAAAAAGATATTACCCTGCAAACACTCGTAGTTGCAAGTGTTAGAAATTATATGTAAATCATATATACATATTGACCTGAATGTTATTTGTGCAAAATTTTGAGAAACAAATTGATCGTTCGTTGCCATTTTTTTAAAAGAAAGATTGTACAGTGAAAACTTAACATGTGTGTGGGTCGTTCGATGTGGTTAACTCTAACAGTGGCGCAGTTATACGAGTAGAGCTTTTAGCCGAAATGACAATTGAAAAAAAAATGAAGATGCCTTATCGAACACTGAAAGAAATATCCTCGAAACATAACACATGGTGTCCTCCCAATTACAATTGAAAAATGACTCAGACGAGCATACGAAATAGAATATTCGAATATAAAGGAATGGTGATAGCCCATTCAATTTAGAAACAGTTTCTCTCCTTTGTAGCAGTTTGATCAATATAATTTACTCTTTTCTACTTATACGAGTCTAAATGTTCAAACATGATGGTCCTTGTGTTGACTTAGAAATAGTTATTTCTTAGTTATCTGATAATAGCAAAACATCATGTAAGAGTATCAAAATAACTCATCCTTTGGTTACGACATGTTACTTCAATCTATAGATAAGATAAGAGTGTGACCTTACACAATTTTCACCGTTTAAGATGGATATTGTGTTTGATGGATATAGCATATTAGTGAAGATTGAACATAACAACTTTTGATCACTTTGTGCTCATATAGTTTTATTGGTACAAAGTTGTAATGAGTAAGGTTCTAAACAATGAAAACCATTAGGGTCAAGGTGACATCGTCTCTCATTGCACAAGGGAATACTAATTCTCCTGGTAAAAGATCCCACAAGTTACCACATATTTGTTCAAATACTATAAGCCTCTCTTAGCATCTTTTAATGGCTAGAAGGCTAGTTAATCAGCTATTCAACTATTCAGCTACACTATACTTCCTCAATTTCAAAATGTTAAATATAATTTTAGTTAATATAATACCAAAAGCACATGAATCTAATAATATTGATTTGCTATTTTAGATGTTTGTATTTTCTATATATATCTTATGCAAAGTTTATGCTTCACTCATTATAACAATATCTTTTTTAAAAGAGGGAATAATGTTTTTAGGGCATGCACAATGCAAGGTGCTTAGGAAAATACTTAGAAAAATAAAACAGTTTTAATTAAGCATTAGTGCTTATTTATACAAGGGAGATGTTTCCATTGATGCTTAAGAAAAAATGTTTATTTATGTAAGCACCTTCCTAGACGCTCTCCATTGTACATGGTTTAGACTAGTCACAATGCATAGTATCATATAGAAGTATCATGCGTATGATACTACTACATGTTACTATCTTCACAATGCATGGTATCATATACTAGTATCATACTCTTCATATATTAATTGTTTTGTAGAATCTCAATGCAAATATATGTACAAGATTTACTTAACATTAATTTTTCTAGTAGTATGTGCTATGATACAGTATCTACCTATGATACTAGTACCCTCTCTCTCATCCTTAATTGCACTGACACATCAGCATTTTGCATGCATAGAATGCATGATACTACCTATGATACTCCCATTGTGGGTAGTCTTAGAGAAGAAAAAGCAGCGTGAATAGTTTGACAAGGGAATTGCAAAAACCACTTAGCATTGTTGTCCCCGCTGTACATACTACTCTTTTCATCTGCATTTTGCACAAACCACTAACTTTACGTGCAATCCGTTGTGCTGAGGTCTAAATCTATATTAACATGGTTAACAACAAATCTGACGGCCACAACCCACGCCAATGATGATGTGGCATTCACGCGTTATCAACTAGCATTTTTTTTTCAAACATTTCAGAAAGAGAATATATGAAAAATCCAATCACTAAAATAATATAAATTAACAAATCTAGTAAAGTTTAAAACAATTTAGATCATTCGCTAATTTTTTATTACTTTTTGCGAGATTCGACCAAATTTTGGTGAAATTTTCAAACCAAGTATGATTGGTGATCCATGGTCGCTAGATTTGGTATTAAGCAGCTTAATCCCAGATTTAGATCTCTGTGCAACAATTACATTTAAAGTTGGTGGTTTATGCAAAATACATGTAAAGTGAGTAGTTTGTGCAAGCAGAACATCCGATTGATGGTTTATGCAATTTCGCCTAGTTTGAGGCAAGTGAGAAACACTTCAAATCACTTGACTTAAGTCAGACAACCTGGTTAAAAAAGAGCAGGGTTCATATACTGTAGGCTTTTTTCAAGACAAATCTTTGACCCCCAAAAAAAAGAGCAGCAATATCTCGAACCGGACCCAGTGGCCCGAGAGGCGGACTGAGATCCAGTGCCCTGAGGTTCATCACAGGGCACAACGTGCCCCGAGCCCTCACATCCACCATTCAATCGCATCCAACGGACAGGAGACAACCATCGTTCCCAGTTGGTGCTTAGGGCATCTCCAACCGGGCGACCCAAACGGATGGCCCAGCGCGTCCGTTTTGGGCCGTTTGCGTGGCCAAGCGGACGCGCGGACAGCGGCCCGCGTGTCCGTTTGGGTCGCGCGCTGCGCCCAACGCGCGGACGCATCGCATAATCGGACAAATACGAAAAGAAACGAAACATGGAAATTTTAAACGATATTTCATAAACATATGCCCTATTTTGGGCAAAATTTATACATAGCCCTATTTTGGGCAAATAACTGGCAAAAGAAGCCCTATATGGCTTTTAAATTTAAACTAAAAACCCTCTATTAGGGTTTGGTCGGCGGCGCGGTGGCCGCCGTTGCGCCGCCTAGCCCCTGTGGGCAAAGTCGGCGTCGTCGTCGTCGTCGACGACGTCCCCGGCGGCGAGGCACCGTTGTGGCTCGACCGCGCCGGGACTCCGGCCACGGAGACCACGGGGCCTCCTCCCGTGCCGAGCGGGGATCCGGAGCGACCCGAGGTAGCGGCGGCGCACGGAGCGGCGCCTCCTCCCGAGGCGCCGCCGCCTCTCTGCCGTGCGCGGCGCCCGGCCTCCCGGCAGCGCCGCTCCTCCGCGCGACGCCCGGCCTCCCGCCGCCGCTCCTCGCGCGCTCCCCGTCGGCGCGGCGCCGGCCTCCTCCCGCCGCGCCGCTCGTCCTCGTCCCGTCGCGCCCGACGGGCTCGGGCGTAGAGCTCCCGAGCTCCGCTCCTCCTCCGCCGCCCGCGCCGCTTCCTCCATCTCGAGGTACGGATGGCATCTCGAAGGTCCGGCCGCTTGGCCTCCTCCTCCGCCGCCGAGATGAGCTTGGCGGCGCGGATGTCCGGGTCCTCCTCCGAGGACTCGGGCTCGCTCGAGCAGCCAGCCGGCGGCGGTTGCGGCAATGCCGCGCCGCCGCGGCGGCCTCTCCGATGTGGAGGCCGCCTCGGTTTCTCGCCGATGGCCGCGCGCCGGCGGAGGCCGGCGGCCGCCGCCGCCTCGTCGTCGTGGGCTCCGGAGCGAAACCGCGCTCGGGGCCATGGCGGCGGTTTCGCCGCGGAGTGGAGTGGGGACCGGAGTGGAGTTCCGCATCCCCTCTAGTCCCCATTTAATACCCTCCCGGGTCACCGCCAGGTGGGCCCAAAGGAGACGAGGCGACGGATGCCCGGACGCGAGCGGACGGCGCGTGCCATCCGCGGCCACGCAAACCTAGCCAATATTTGGGCCGGGTTTGCGTCGTTCCGGACGCCGTGGCCGTCCGCTTTTGCGGTGCGTCGCCGTGTTGGGCCGGGATTTTGTCCGGATCGACCCATCCGGACGCGCGTGCGCGGGATGGGTCGCCCGGTTGGAGATGCCCTTAGCTCAGCTGAAAAGGAAAAAGGGGAGCGGAAAAAAGACAGAGACATCCAGCGGGAAGAAGAAAAAGTGCGGGCGCAGCTCTGCCACTACCGTCGGCGCCACCGCGTGAATGTGAGGAGAGAGCAAGCTCCGGCCTCGGGCAGGGGCACTGAAGACGAGGGCGCCGGCGAGCCGTCTTCCCCCACGCTGACCAACTCCTCCGCCCGACGCCGACCACCTCCCCTGCCCCCGCCAAGCTCCGACCACCTCCTCCGCCACGCGCCAACGACTCCTTCCGACGTCCTGCGACCATATCTACAGGTAGCCATGGGAGCGGAGGGAGCCGTCGCAGAGGTTGTCGTCGCAGCTGCGGACCGCCGGAGCGGTGAGTCGAGGAGGATCTCGTCGGAGTGAGGGTGGAGGGTGCCGGCGGCAGAAGCGTGCTCTCGTCCTTTTCCGACGGCGGCGCTAGCGGCGCAGCTCTGCTTCCGCGTGGGTGTCGCTGATATTGACCTGTTTGCACGTTGACTCATGCTGTGCTGGGCCGTTGCCTCTCATGTCCGTTGGATGCGATTGAATGGTGGATGTGAGGCTCGGGGCACGTTGTGCCCTGTGAACCTCAGGGCACTGGATCTCAGTCCGGCCCGAGAAGACCCGGTCGAGCCGGGTCGAATGGATGCCTCCGTTTTAACTCCGACCCTGCCAGCCTCGCCCTGATCCGCCTAGAACATCCTCTCCAGACGACCAGCCGCCCCCGCAAGGTCGATCTAGGGTTTCTTCTTCTCTGGACGAGCAACACGCCACGCGAAGCAGGTTGGTGGCCTTCTCGATCCCTTTTCCTCCTCACCCCATACGCGCGATCACAAACGAACCAACTCGGATCTCCCCGCTGACTCTCTGATCTGATCTGCTCTGCCGCGTCGCAGCTAGATTCAAGCACCAGCGTCGATGGCGGCGGCGGCACCGGCGGACCCGAAGGCGGAGGCCGCCAAGATGGACCTCCTCGAGGACGACGACGAGTTCGAGGAGTTCGAGATCGACCAAGGTATGTATTTACCCCGCTGACCCCTCTCGCTGCTACGCTGGTGGTAGATGTTGGTGAATACGGGCCGATTCGACATAGTACCTTGTTTGCGTTGGTCTGTCGATCTGGGCGAGGAGATATGCGGTTGATGCGAAACCCGTGGTGGCGATTGTGTTACCTTTTCTCACGCTTCTAGAGAAGAGATGCGCCTGAAATTAAGGGCAAATTAGTAGACAACTGGATTGTCTCCGATGCGGATTTTGCCAAGCGTGTGGTAGGTCATGCCCTCAGTTAGTACTATATCCCGTGCTACCTGACTTAGTAATCATACTTGGCTGCTGCTTTGATGAGTGAGTAATTAACACGGTGTATTAGACGCCCTGTGCCAATGTTTGTACATGTCTAGGTAACTAATAACGTGTTCCTTTTAGTTAAGCATGAAACGGATGTTCAGATGATCTTGTAGTGTTTGTTGTTTGTCACAATGTCCATGATTTGCTCTTTTAGTTAAATATTAGGCATGCAACAACTGTGTTTAGCTGCAGTTAGTGGTATTAAACCCTAGTGGGAAAGACGAGGATTGAGTTCATCAGATAATGCCATCTTAATATTTTTTGTTGGATGATCTGATTGACTGAACCTAAGAGTAGTCTGTACTCACGAATTAACAAGAGAAAGTATTCTAGTTTATGGTGTGTACAGTTCTGTGTTTTGTGGTGTGTGTGTGTGTGTGTGCGCGCGCTTGTCCGTGTGTGTTCTTTAATATCAATGGTCCGAGTGTGTGCGTGTCCGCGAGTGTTGTAAACTGTCAAAACTGCTTTTCATCGTTATTCCAAGATCTACCTTGTGTTGTTCAAGTTTGTGCATGCTGTTATGTTGTCCTTGTATTCTAGAAATGATTGAAGATAGTATATCAAATGCACAAATAAATGAATAATATTAAAATACCAATTTGCCTTTTGGAAAGGAAACACAAGAATGAGGTCATCAGAAATGGCATAATGCCATCTTATTATGTTTTGTTGGATGATCTGATTGAGTGAACCTAAGAGTAGTCTGTACTCACGATTTAACAAGAGGAAGTATTCTAGTTGTGGCGTGTGCAGTTGTGTGTTTCTGTGGTGGGCGTGTGTGCACACGTGTGTCCGTGTGTGTCCTTCTGTACCAATGGTCAGGATAGGTTTGCAATCAACGGTAACAAGGCCAAAACTGCTTTCATAGTTATTCCAAGATCTAGCTTTTGTTATATCAATACCTATTTTTTTTTATTTGTGCCTATACCTGATTATTTGGTTAAATTAGGATTTCCAGTTCCACTCTTACTGTTTTAAGTTTACGACTAGTCCACAACTACGGATTGTTTACCTAGTGAGTTTTGACAGTTTAGGTCAGTGCAGTGATCAACCAAACATAGTCTTAAGTGTGTCATGACCGCTTAAGTTCTACAAAACATGTACTACTCCCTCCGGTTCATATTAATTGACTCTAATATGGATGTATCTAGACACATTTTAGTTCTAGATACATCCATATTGAAGTCAATTAATATGAATCGGAGGGAGTATATGATTTAAACCTGCTGCCTGCCTACCTATATCCCGTGAGACTATTAGGCCTCACAAGTGGTTGACTATTCTCTTAGGCCTCACCAGTGGTTGACTATTTTCTTAGCTGGTGGCTACTAACTAGATTTGTGGACTTGAAAAACATTGTCCTTCATGTGTAAGTAACCTTTAACGTGACATGGACTGCTGTATTTAGTGAACTTGTCTTACAGTAAGTATAGTGGGTTATATCATGAGGTAAGTGATTGTGGTGTAGTTGTTTGTTCCATTTCGTGCTTCTACTGAATGTGTTGACTTAGTTGCATCACTATGTTCAGTTCACAGGTTACAGTAAAATAAACTGAACTTCTGAATTTTGCTAGACATTTATTTTATGATAGTAGCACTTTCTGGAAGCTGCGGCTCGCAGTCAGTTTGCTATGTACATCTTTGTGGTTGCACATGCTCTGCTGCGTAACAGTTCTTTTTACCTATGTTGTGCAAAGTATTTGTTTAGTAATTTTCGTCATAATGTTCTGCCATAATTTAGTAACGTGTACGTGCATGTACTGAATCTTGTATTCACAGTGATGAATTTGTGCATCTGGCTAAACTCCATTTTCCTTGCGTTTTGTAGAATGGGATGACAAGGAAGATGGTAACGAAGCTGTCCAGCAATGGGAGGACGACTGGGATGATGACGATGTGAATGATGATTTCTCGCTGCAGCTGAGGAAAGAGCTGGAGGAAGGCAGCGCTCCCAAGAACTGAACTACTCTTTACCCAAGCAATGTCAAGCTCTCGTACACCTATCTTTGTTCAGGCACTGTGTGCACATTGCTTTCTGAACTGCGATGGCTTTGTATCGTACATGTATGGCTGTGAGCTGCTAATTTCTGCAACTGTGATAGCGGTTCGTGGACATGGCAAATCCCATAAAGATCTTTCCTAGCACTACCTGGGTCTATGAGTCTATCCAACGTAGACATCCTTGTGCTTCTATCAAACGTGGGCAAGTTGGTGACGCTGAAAGAATTCTGCCGTTCGTGTCCGGTTGGTACACTGATATGATAACAGCCACGAGAATTTGATGAGTTTTCCAAACCTCAGTGTCCCCTTCAACCCTTGATCTACTTAAGTGCCTCTCTAGCCGGTCCTTTAAAAGACCTTAAAATCATAAGGGATCGTTTGGCTGTTCTGGCCAAATTTCTCTGGGTAAATATTCCCTGCAGAAACAGGAGCAAACTCCGGGGATTATTTTCCCGACCTCCGCACTAGGAGCAAAATCTTTCTGGGAAAAGGTCAGAATCCCGTCGGATTTCCTATAACCAAACGAGCCCTAAGAGGAGCAAAATTTCCGTTTTAGTTCTGCACTTCCTCTTGGACAGCCGTAAGTGCCTCTCTAGCCAATCCTTTTAAAAGCCATAAAACTATAGGACCTTAAAACCAAAAAGCATAAAACTAGAGGACCTTAAGACCATTAGAGAAATTTTTTCCGTTTTAGGCCTTATTTAGTACTAGAGTTTTTGTGGGGATTAATGAAGATAATCTCTACCAAACTTTAAATCTTCACTTAAATTCTGAAAACATGTTTGGTAATAGAGTATTGAGCGAGTTTAATCTCCGCTTATTTTCACTTTTCCTGAATCTTAGTGCATTATTTTCAATCCCTAATACTCTACTCCTACCTAATTGATCGGGGATCGAATTTTGTGAGAATTGGATGACGATAGCGGTTTCATGCAATACTATAGAGTATTATCCATACTAATTTCCACAAAAACTCTAGTACCAAATAAAGCTTTAGGTGTGCACTTCCTCCTGGGCAGCCCGACGCGCCGGTTTTTGCCGCGTGCGAGCTGTGGAAGGAGAAGGAGATCCGTGAGCACCTCGAGACGGAGCGTGCAGATGAGGAGTACTTTCTTCATCCCAAAAGATAAGACACCCTATCTTACACTGTACATTCTATGAACTTATAATGTATATGTGCATTCGTCTTGCATATCTCTTCCGTTACATATATATTTATAGAAATTTTTAAAAGTGTAAGTTGTTGACCAGTAAAATTTACGAGCATGTTATTATATTTTAGGATGGAGGGAGTACTCCGGCTCCTGATGGAGTCACTCTGTCTATCATTTGGTAGTCATATGGTAGTCTCTCTATCATTTGAAACTATTTAAAGTCTATGTTTTTTCTTCCACAAAGAAATTCTACATCCAAATTTCTCCCTTTTCCCCGCAAAATTCAATGCAGAAATTAGAAATTCTGGTTGGTGTCGGCCGGAGAGACGCCGGTCAAATGCAGAGATATTTGTTTTCCGTACCGTTCACCTTACGCTGCCGCTGAGTAGCTCGCCGGCGGAAATCACCGTCTCCACCGCGCGCGACGCCGCCTCTCGATCGAGCGAATCCCATTCGCCGTCGTGGACGCCATGAGTTGCGCGGCGGTGTGGGCTCCCCCGTCCGGTCTCGGCCGCCACCCCGGAACCTCCTCCCCCTTGCCCGTAGGGAAGCGACAGGGGAGAGCTTCCTACACCTTCCGGGCCTGTGCCGGCGCTGGGGACGCGGATGAAGGCAGCGGAGGGACCCCACGGCGGATGGTGCTGCACGATTCCCTGGACGCCGCGGGGGTCGCCACCGAGCACGCCAGGGCGGCGAGGGAGGGCTTCGCGAAGCAGATCGGGAGGCTCACCAGGCTCAACGCGGAGTCCAGCATCGCCATCAGCCGCGGCGCTGACCTCGCGCGCACCGCGCTCTGCATCGCCGCCGAGGACGACTCGCTCGTCTCCCACTCCTCCGTGCCGCTCCCCGTTGATGCCTTCATCGCGCGCCTGGACGACCTCTCCACCGGGTTCCTCGCCGCGGGGTTCCTCCCGCCCTCCGGCGCGCCTCCGGAGGTCTTCTTTGATCACCTCGACCGCTACCTCTTTGGTTACAAGGTAATTTAAGAGTCAATTGATGCCATCATGTTACATTTTGGGATAGCACTAAATCAACACAGATGCCATGAATCGATTTGTGGTATTGTTTGAGCCGAGACTCTGAATATGTAATTTCAGGCCCTTGATGAAATTATGCCGAGTTGTGTGCTTTACCTTTCAGTTGTACTATCAATTGATGTGCTACTTTGTTACACTTTTATGCATTCAGGGGTTTCGACGATCGAATGAAATGTCAGATGCACGGGCTATATATCTTCACTCGGTATGACTGGCCCTATCTTCCACGCTAAGTGTATGCTCCTGCGATTGGCCTGTGTGTGATCCATCCATTCTAATGCTGTTCTGTTCCCTACAACTGGCAGGCTTTGACATGCCGATCAGGATCAGCTCTAATGCTCTCGTTGATATATTCGGAGATGCTGAAGACACTACGATTATATGGCTTACTAGACTTTGATGAAGAGATCTCCTTTCCACATGATCACAATAGCCTCCCTAGGGGCTATGACAAACAAAAAAGCAAGTTGTCTGATGAACCAAATATTATGACATCAAAGTCACTTTTGGTTGAGGTAAGATCTTCATTCCAGATGTCTCATTTCGAAACGTCATTATTCTGCTAAGTAACTGCAGAAGTCCCGTGCAAGAATAATTTTGAAGATTTGCTAATTTTAATGGTTTGTGGGCAAATATATTACACAGAGAAGTCGTAGCTTTCACTGGTTCGCAGAAGACAAATATTTTCACCAAGCTTCTTTACTAGTAGCAAAATGGCTAGCACATTAGTTTCAGGTTTCAAAATGAGAGGTGAGAGTTGAGTTCCTTGTCAGTTTTTGTATGCAACTGCGATAAATGTTGTTTCCTAGCTTGAGACCAATCATTCTCATGCCGTTGCTGGGTCTAAACGTTTGTTTCTGCTCCACACATCTCATATTTTGTTCAGTAAATAAACAAGGGATATTGGTAGGTCTATTCGCTGCTTACTGCTTGCTTAGCTTCCTACACATTATACAATACCAGAGTGTATTCTCCTCAGGGTCTTTTGTTTCCCCCGCTCAAGTTTGAGACCCTACAGATCATTTCACATTTACGGTCATTAAGTATTTCACAAAAGATAGTTACATGGTTTTCAAAATGATGATTCTGGACGTTACACACGATCCATGGCACTCAGGACCAGAACTTATACATTTGAAATCTAGTTTTGAGTTTTTCGAAATAATCTCTTTATTTGAATTTGATCTGGAACCGTATTCCAATAGCTTGGTCTGGACTCTCTCGAAGTAGTTTGCTCCTTCTCATTATGTTAGTTATCATGTTTAGGGTTTCTTCTGTTAAGGCGGTATTACAAGGTTCAAACAGTTTGACTATTGTGGAATGCAATAACATTTGGGATCTATTAATCTGTTTTGCAGATTTTACAGACTCTAAAGGGTATGTTTTGGCCGTTCCAGTCCAACCAGTCAAGTAGCTTATTTTTGAATGCTGTTGCTGCCAACCATGATGGACCTGGTAATGCAGGCAACAGTCAAGCAAGGTCACATGGCAATATAAGGTTTGTGTTATATGTCGGTCAGCTTTGAATTTCTGTTCTCGTCAATCGCCATATGTGATTTACATCGCATGACACTGGAGTGGCGTGAAATTTGTTTATAGTGCCATAGAGATGGCTGCTGCTAAAGCTGCTCAACATAGGCTGATGCGTGGGGTATGGACAAATGTGCGCTTTGGTGATATGCGGCGTGCTTTAGCAGGTAGGTACCCCATTTTTGTTCCATCTTGATTCTTATAAATTTAGTGGTTTATACAAGGAAGGTCTGGTGTAACTCTTGGATAATTCATCCACTAGCCGATTACACTAAGTCCCCTTATCGATATTATTTGAAACAGGCTTTGGCCCCCCGCTTTATAGATAAAGCAACACTGCTGAACCTCATCAATATTCACACTACTGAAATACATTTTTCTGTTTCTTGTTCGCGATGCATCTGTATTGCCACATGTAGACGTCCCTTTTTTTCTTTCAAGAATTTAGCTGCAATTGGTCACTGCCTTTCGTTTTCACTCCATTCCACACCAATAAGGCAATAGACACTGATTAATTTAGTGGTAGGTTTGGTGTTACTCTTGGATAATTCATCCACTAACTGATTGCGCTAGTCACCTCATCGATATTATTCGATACATGCTTTTGCCCCGATTTATAGATAAAGCAATACGGCCGAACTCATCGATATTCACACTAGTGAAATACCTTTTTCTTGTTCAAGATGCATCCATATTGCCAACATGTATAAGTTTCTTTTTCTTGTCAAGAATTTAGCTGTGATTGTTCACTGCCTTCCGTTTTCACTTCATTGTCCATTCGACACCAGTAAGACAATAGCTACTGTCTTTCTCTAGTTCTGCCTTTTTAAGCAGTCACTGACCAGGTCCATCATATCGTGCATTTTCATGGCAGCTTGCGAGAGACTTGTCCTACTGGATCACGATCCCCGCGAACTTAGAGACTATGCTGCCCTTCTGTACCACTGTGCTCATTATGAAGAATGCCTGCAGTACTTAACATCATACCAAACTGCCACGGTAATTGATAATAACATGCAGCGCTCAACCATTAAAAGAGTTATAGCCCTAAAATGCCAATCCCTATCGTTTCCTTCCAGGTTTTTCAACCAAAGAACAGCCCATTGGAGATTTTGGAGGATGATGCAGTGGCTACCCTGAGGGTACGGGTAAGCCTAATTTTAGCTGAGGATGGTTGGACTCGCCGCAGACACACCGCAAGCTACTGGACCAAGAACTCTGAGCCGTGGTAGATTAGATACTCATTCCTGATGCTGTATATATTGCGCCATGCTGAAACATTGCCACACAACATGTACATAGAATTTTCCCCTGGCTGTTTCCCATTCCGTATGAGATGGAGCTGAACATCAGGTACCGTCTTGACATGTTCGAGATGGCAGCACTTGCCGATTGCAATTTTTCTCTGCAGGGATTTTATTTGACACTCGTATCAATGCTACAGAACCATGGTCAATACATACATAGTTTTTCTATGTTCGACTTGCAAGTGACAACTCACAAGTTGTGAGTGACGTTGATCTGGGGTTTATTTTGTCGATGCATTGATGTTAAATTACATTGATGTTAAATTACATAATTTTTTTTCTCTGTGCCCTAACTGCATGTTACTGTCGGTTCATGTAAACTTGATGATGCCTTCTCTCTACACTGACGGCATGCATATTACGTGATATGAGTTCACAGCATGAAAGATAGACCATATCAAAACAATTTCAGAAACAGACAGAACCATACCGATCGAAGAACACAATACAATAACTGTCATTACATATAGAGGATCGATTAGCAATAGAATTATAAATATAGGCTATAGTGAAACTATTAAAAAAGTCTGACACAATCATATCCTGGAACACTGCTAGTACAGGATGACTCTAATAGAAGAGGAATCGACTAAAATCAATAATAAGACCTGAATTATCAACTAGGCTAGTGCGCAAACGAACTGATCACTGAAGCAGCAAGACGAGGCCAACTGCAAGTGCCGCGGCTAGAGCGAAGCCGCCGACAGCAACCGCAGCAGACGAAGCGCCGGACGAGGACCCACCCTGCCCGCCGCCAGATCCTCCTCCGCCGCCCGGCTGCGACGTCCCCGGCGCGTAGGCGTTCGGTCCAGGCGCGGGCGCGGGCACGGCCGGGTGCACCATGACGCGCACGATGAGCCTCTGGCCCTCCTCGCAGTGGCCCGGGTGGCCGCTGATGAAGCAGAAGAACCCCGGCCTGTCGAGGGGGAACGTGGTGCTGCCGTCGTCGGACCTGGCGATGGGCTCCGTGGCGTTGCAGGCGTCGAAGTCCTCCCGGTCGACGAGGAGCACCGAGTCGTTCTCGTACTTGAAGTCTGCATGCAAGTAAAAGGGAACCCCAATTAGCAGTCGTTCAAGAAACGGCGGCCGGTTAAGGTCGTCGCCGGTGGACGGATGGATGGATGGACTCACAGAGCTTGTCGCCGACGTGGAAGCGGTTGTTCATGGCCCACCATCCGTAGCTGGTGTTGGCGTCGGGGACGCGCCACCCGCGCGGGCCACCGACGTGGAACACGAGACCCGGCGCCGCTGTAGACGCGTGCCCGGGGCTGGCGGCGAAGACGAGGACGAAGGCGAGCGTGGGGAGGAGGAGCCCAAGCTTGGAGGAGGAACCGATCGTCGTTGCCGCCATGGCTCGACGACCTCGGATTGCGGTGGTGCGGCAGGAGGGTGGAGGAAGCCGAGCGGTGATCGAGCAGCAGGAGCGAAGTGTGGATGCTCTCTCTATCTCTCGCTGCTCCGGCCGGCAATGGCGTAGGTGCGAGGCTGTGTGTGTGCGTGAAGAGCAGGCGCGCGCTCCCGGCGTGTGGATTTATAGAGGAATGGGAGGAGGCCGTCGTGTAACCTCCCCTTTGATGGCGTGCGTGCGCGCGCGCGGGTTTGACCACGCTTTGAATTCCGGTGGTTCGTGGGGGAGGTGGGGCGACTGGGCGAGCCACGCACGTCCTGCATGCGTGCTTGATGAAGCATGGAGACGAGGCGGTTTATCTCCCGCTAATAACTTCGATATGAGGCGCGCGCCGCGCGGGCGTCTTGATTTGAAGACGGGGAGCCGCAGTCCAGTACTAGTAAGTACGTACTACGTATGCTGCAGCGGTTGGGTCTCCGTCTTTTCTTCTTGGGGAGCGTGAGCTAGCTGTGGCCAAACTGACGAAATTTACAGTCAACGGGCACGGCAAATAGGCATATACTCCCTTTCATCATTCATATCCTGCAAAATACTACTCCCCAAAAATAATGCTTTCTTTAACATAAACATTATCATTAAATTCTTTGCAAAGTTGAAAAATAGTGACCCGGACTTTTGGCTCATGGGTGCTACATACCCCTATAGATCCACCGTGTAGATTTGCTCCGAGATTGTGGCTGCCAAAGTAAGGAAATTTCCGTACTGAGTCTATCAATTCAAAATACATCTCAATACTAAAGGCTATACCTGACACAACGCACTGACCATGTCTGCCTGCACTGAATTGAAGGGGCTCAAGCTACCGAATTAATTGATTTTGATACAAACATGTCTCTCCTCGCGTGCTAAGTGTGCCGCTAATTAAGTATAGATAAATCTGTACTCTAGTAAAGAACAGATAATTTGTTCCCTGTTGCCTGATCTGAACTCAACGTAAGTCCTGGAACATGTGATTAAATACAAAAGCAATTGGATTAAATTCATTAAATTCCCTGCAATAGGTATTGTGGTTGTTTGTTTCCTGCATAACGTGTTAAGTTAATTCCGTCTAAAAAAACGTGTTAAGTTAACTAAGCTGATTTAAAAAAAATCCTAGGAGTAAAGTAATAAAATTCTTAGTTTTTTCAGAAAAATCCTAGAAGTAAATATAAAATTCTTAGTTGTTAGATTAAGTTTTCTGGAATAAGATGTGCTCTTAATACCAGGAAAAATTGCAAAACTGAACCACTCGCTAGTAGTCCAGGATTAAGAGGAACAGATAGGAGATTAGGAGCATTATTTAGGTGGTGGTGTAAGATTTGAAGCACTAGTACGAGATTGTGATCATTAGCACTATTAGCACAAACTCCATCTTATCTGTAGCTATAGATTAGGAGCAGTAGTAGTACTACCAGATGTGAAATTAGGAAAAGTATAGCTAGTCAATTAGAATGGAAGAAATAACAAGAACAGAGTATGGCGAGCAAAAGATGCAGCAATGAAGAAGATGGAGGCAGAGTGAAGTGACGTTGCAGGATAAGGGAGCTTGGGGTATGAAGAACAGAGGGAAAGGGTAAACAGATGGAGCAAGGAAGAAGACGATGCAATAGTGTGGCCAGGTTGCGTGATAAGAGAGCTGTGGCCAACGGCAGGATTGACTTTTGGGACCAAGTTATAAATGGGGTTCTGTGGCAGTGGGACATATAGGTACGGAACAGCTGTGGAATACTGCCATACAAATAACCAATACAGATCACTATACCTCTAGATTACATGCTGTACAAGGTGGGTCCAGGACAGATGTCGATGATTGACATGGGGGGGCGTGGCACCCATGAGCTCCTCTGCAATTCCCTAGAAATGTGTCCTTTTATCACACGAGCTTCATGACTACTACCTCCGTCCCGGTTCATAGGGCTTGCGCGTATTTCTAGGTCAGAATTTTACCAACATAATATAAAATATATATTATAAAATATATATCATTAGAAAGCTTAGATATTCTACTTTCTAATGATATCATTTTTGTATTATAAAATTTATATTATGTTGATCAAATAGGTAACCTAGGGATACACGCAAGCCCTGTGAACTGGGACGGAGGGAGTAGTTTCAAAATAAGTTGAAGGGGAACCAGAACCGCGTCCCTCCCCTGCTCTCGCGACCCTCCCCCAAACCCTAGCCGCCGCCGCCTCCCTCCCCCGGCGCCCCCAGCTACCTCCCCCGCACCCCCAGGCCCAAGCGCCTCCTCCCTCCTCGCCGCCGCCGGGAGGCTCCGCTGGGCAAAGCCCAGTTGGGGACGGCGGCGGCGGGGCGTCTTCCCCACGGGCGGCGACCCCTGGTTGACGATGGCGACGCTCCTCCTCGTCCGGATCCGGCAGCGCGGAGCAGCGGGATCCCGGCGGCCGGCGGCTCGACGACGACGGAGATGAGGGGCTCGACCCCCGCTCTGGCGTGGTGACCCTGCTCGCCGGGGACGGCGGCGCCGAGCTCGCCGGCCTGGCTCGGCCGAGTCCCCGGCGGCGCATGGCGGCGGCCGGGCCGTGTCCCGGCACCATGGTGGTGCCGGTGACCGGCCAGCGACAGCCGGCAGGCCGGACCTCCACCATCCAGTCCGTCCGGTGGTCTTGGTGGCACGGCGGTCTCACATGGCCGTGGTGATGCCGGTGGTAGCCGACACCCCTCTCCTTCTTCGGTGTTCCTCGCTTCTCGGTGGCGGTGGCTCAAGACGACGGCTTTCATCCTCGTTCTCCTTCTCTAGTGCAGCTCTGGCTATCGAGGTCACGGTGTTTGGCTGGGGTGAAAACCCTACCCGGCGGCGACCGATGCTGGCCACGGCGACGCTTGCGGGCGCCGTTCCCTTCTTGGAGGCGTGGTCATGGCCCTCACCGTGCCTCCTCACCCCTCGGATGCCGGGGGAAACCCTAAGTCCGGTTCACCGGACTAGGCGGCAGCGGCGCCACAACGTCGTTATCTTCTTGAAGATGTCGTCTTGGCCCTCATGAGGGAGGCCGGTGCAGCTTTTGGAGTCTGGGGGCGATGTGTTGTAATGCCGGCGTTGGCCACCAGCCGAGGCTTGGGCTCCTGGGGCGCTATGTACGACATGGTGGACGCAGCTTGGTCGGCGTCTTTCTCTAGTCTGCCGGGACCCTGCCTTCTTCCCGCCGTCTCTTCTAAGCGCATGGGAGGAGGTACTTTGGTCCTGGCAGCCTCGGAGTGGAGGTCGGGCTTCGGCGGTGTCCTGCTTGGTTCGTGACGTGGCCCGGAGGCTTTGTGCTCCTTCTCCTCGCCACTTGTGGCTGGATATTGGGCAGAGCGGGTCGTGTATCATCAAGGTTGTAGAGGTTGTGTTGTTTGCCGCTCGGCAATGTATCGTGGTGTTGGTGTTGAGTGGTAGCTTTCCTGACGTTGTATCGTGGTGTGTGTGGAGTTCTGTAGCCTTCTTGCCGTGGTTTCGGGCATCTTGGCCTTTCTTCTATATGATTGATACACCTTCCAGGGTGTATTCTCGAAAAAAAAGTTTCAAAATAAGTATCAATAAGAAAATTTATCTCATGGGCTGCAACGTAAGCAATATATTTCTTAGCTTGTTCTATATCAGGGCATGAAAATTTATTTTCACGATAACAGACAATTATAGGATCACTATTATGTTTACATTGATAGTGAGAGTGTTTATAGTCTTTTCTAGTGCAACAAGTTATATCATGTAATTCACAAAACTTGGTAGCCATATCATCGAGATGTTCAAGCAATTCAAGCATTCTATTTTCTTCTTTGGTTGATCGATATTAATAGTAGGCACCCATAGCTTTGACATAACCATTAGAGATAGGGATTCCAGAAGTTTCCTCAATAGTTTAAAACACATATTAAAAGAAACACTTAGTTTTTATGGATTTTATGTTTTTCATATGAAAACTGAAAGTAAAATGATACTAAACAATGCAAACCAAAATAAATGCAAAACTGAAAATAAAATAACAAACCGAAATATGCAGGACAATAACAAAATAAAATAAAATGCTTTGAAGGTCGAGAAGTGGATCGCGGAGAAGTGGCAAGGTCACCCCACATCCCTGGTAGCATGGTATTCTCTTTATCCCTAGTGAGGTAACAAAGTAAAGTAAACACCCAAGTGGATCGTGGAATTTCTGTCACTTTCACCGCACTAGCCACCCCGTTACTCCATCTAATGCATACTCCATCTAATGCATACGTTCCCCCTCACACGCCCTCATACACAAGTTTGATCAGAACAAGTAAACAAGAACAGGGGTACGTAATATGCATCAACTTTCACAACTGAAACAAAACTATTGCAATCTCAAACATATATTAACTCATATAAAGATCCACCACAAAAGTATTACATAGATGAGCGTTATCATGTTCAACAGCTCATATGGTGCTAATTAGTGAAGCTCAAAGAGAGGAGAGATACATAAGTTACTTCCACAGACCCATAGTCCAGGGGTGGACTACTTCCTCTTCATCATGGTGACGATGGTGGAGTCGTGGAGGAGGTGGAGACCATGCCGGCAGTGCCCCGCCGGAGTTTCCCCCTCCAATCTGCAGCTCTAGGTCTATGTTTTCGTGTTTCTGTGTTTTGGCGGTGCTCCCTTCCGAAAGGCATCGGGGGATTATTTTTATAGACGTTTTTAGGTCAAGACGGAGGCACGGAGATGAAAACGAACAACATCGGAGGCTCGAGGGCCAGGATGGGGCACCCCATGCGGCCAAGGAATCTGGTTGCGTGGGCCTACCCCTTTTGGTCCTTGAACTTCCTTTTTTGCACTTCCTTGTCTCGTACTTCTTCTTCCTTCTAAAAACTGATCCTCGTAAAATCTCAGGTGATTTGGACGTCGTTTGAGTCCCTAAAATATCAAAATATGGAAAAAGGGGTTTTCTGACAGTGCAGGGTTAATTCCAGAAAAATAGGGAAACCGTGAAATATCCCCAAAATCAAAATAAAACAATGGTATAACCCTTATATGATGCAAATATGATTTAAATATAAGTAATACAATGCAAAGTTCATGTATGCATTTTACATGCATCAGCCACCTGTGCTCATTAGCACACCGGGGCATCGTTTCGGCCCCCCTTTTATTCCAGATGCTCCGTTTCGCCCAAAAACCTAAGCCATATTTTTCCCGAGATTTATTAAGGCGGCGGCGAAGGCGAAAGTCCTCTCTTGCGTCGGGAGAGGGCAGATCCTGCTGACATAGGCATGCCCAATGGGCCTGCCGAAGAAGGTACCCGGGGTTTATTAATGGCCCATGACCCGAAGTTTATGAAGCCTAAAGGCCCAGTCAAACATAGTTTGGAAAGATAGAGTTGTATTAGGAATATCGACTTGTAACTATTGCGGGACGGTTCAGAAACCCTCCCGGACTTTGTAACTTGTGCATCACGAAACCCTCGGCTCCGCCTCCTATATAAAGGGGAGTCGAGGGACAAATAAAGGATCGAATCATTGTTTTACGCAACCCTAGTTTTCATAGCAGTCGAGTACTTTTCCGGCTGAAACCTTCGAGATCTACTTGCCCTCTACTTCCAACTAAACCCTAGCCTGCAACTTGTCGGCATTGACAAGTTAATCCCTTGTCAATTGGCGTCGTCTGTGGGAACTAGAGGCGACAAGGATCCAAGGGACCAATTACAGTGAAAGGCAGTTTCGCGCTAGCGGACAAGTGCGACAAGGATTTTCATCGGCTATCAGAAACTTTCGGGATGCAGGTAAATTATATGGCGTCAAAGCTGACAACAGACTACGACGTGTTGCCAGATGTCCGGAGGCCTCTCAAGGAACCAACCTTTGATACCACCAAGAACTCGAAGGAAGTGCAGATACACCCGACAGATCCCAAGAAGACGACAGCTATCGCCACAAACATGAACCTCGCATAGGAAAGCGCGCTCGTCGAGTTCCTCCGTGAGCGATGGGAAATCTTCGCATGGTGTCCAACTGACATGCCAGGAGTACCCAGGGAACTTGCCGAGCACCCCCTTAACTTGGATGCATTGGCCAGGCCAATCAGACAACCTTTGCGGTGTTTTTCGGAACCAAACCGCAAAGCTATGCTGTGAGAAATTAATCGACTCAGAGAAGCTGGGTTCATCAAAGAGATACACACAGAAGCCACGTGGGTAGCAAACCCGGTGTTGGTCCCGAATAAAAACATAGAGGTCCTTCGCATGTGCGTCGATGATGCATGTAGTCGACACGTCCGTTGGGAACCCCAAGAGGAAGGTGTGATGCGCACAGTAGCAAGTTTTCCCTCAGAAAGAAACGAAGGTTTATCGAACCAGGAGGAGCCAAGAAGCACGTTGAAGGTTGATGGCGGAGGAGTGTAGTGCGGCGCAACACCAGGGATTGAGGATTAGCTGTCCACGCTGAAACTTCCACCATGAATCATGGCTTTAGTTAGCGGCCCAATGTTCTTCTCTAACAGTATGCATACTCAAACCATTTGATTGCGAAAACCGCCCTTACTTCAGACAAGACGAACATGCATAGCAACTCACATGATATTCAACAAAGGTAAAAGAGTTGATGGCGTCCCCAGAAAACATGGTTACCGCTCAACAAGCAACTTATTAAGAAATAAGACACATAAGTACATATTCTTCACCACGATAGTTTTTAAGCTACTTTGTCCCATGAGCTATATATTGCAAAGGCAAAGAATAGAAATTTTAAAGGTAGCACTCAAGTAATTTACTTTGGAATGGCGGAGAAATACCATGTAGTAGGTATGTATGGTGGACACAAATAGCATGGTTATTGGCTCAAGGATTTGGATGCACGAGAAGAATTCCTCTCAATACAAGGCTAGGCTAGCAAGGTTGTTTGAAGCAAACTCAAGTATAAGGTGCAGCAAAGCTCACATATGAACATATTGTAACTATTATAAGACTTTACATTGTCTCCTTGTTGTTCAAACACCTCAACCAGAAAATATCTAGACTCTAGAGATCAATCATGCAAACCAAATTTTAACAAGCTCTATGTAGTTATTCATTAATGAGTACAAGGTACATGATGCAAGAGCTTAAACAAGATCTATATGAGCACAACAATTGCCAAGTATCACATTATTCAAGACATTAAACCATTTACCACATGCGGCATTTTCCGTTTCCAACCATATAACAATGAATGAAATAGTTCAACTTTCGCAATGAACATTAAAGATAAAGCTAAGAACATATGTGTTCATACGAAACAGCGGAGCGTGTATCTCTCCCAAACAAAGAATGCTAGGATCCGATTTATTCAAACAAAACAAAAACAAAAGCAAACATACGCTCGAAGTAAAACACATAAGATGTGACGGAATAAAAATATAGTTTCACTAGAGGAACCTGATAAGTTGTCGATGAAGAAGGGATGCCTTGGGCATCCCCAAGCTTAGACGCTTGAGTCTTCTTAAAATATGCAGGGATGAATCACGGGGCATCCCCAAGCTTTGACTTTTCACTCTTCTTGATCATATTGTATCATCCTCCTCTCTTGACCCTTGAAAACTTCCTCCACACCAAACTCAAAACAAACTCATTAGAGGGTCGAGTGCATAATTCATATATTCAGAGGTGACATAATCATTCTTAACACTTCGGACATTGCACAAAGCTACTGAAAGTTAATGGAACAAAGAAATCCATCTAACATAGCAAAACAGGCAATGCGAAATAAAAGGCAGAATTTGTCAAAACAGAACAGTTCGTAAAGACGAATTTTAAGGTGGCACCAGACTTGCTCAGATGAAAATGCCCAAATTGAATTAAAGTTGCGTACGTATCTGAGGATTGGCAGATTTTTTTGATTTTTCTACAGGGACTACTGCTCAAATTCGTGACAGCAAGAAATCTGTTCCTGCGCAGCAATCCAAATCTAGTATTGGCCTTACTATCAAAGACTTTACTTGGCACAACAATGCATTAAAATAAAGATAAGGAGAGATTGCTACAGTAGTAAACAACTTCCAAGACTCAAATATAAAACAAAGTGCAGAAGTAAAATAATGGGTTGTCTCCCATAAGCGCTTTTCTTTAACGCCTTTCAGCTAGGCGCAAAAAGTGTGTATCAAGTAACATCAAGAGACGAAGCATCAACATCATAATTTGTTCTAATAATAGAATCATAAGGTAACTTCATTCTCTTTCTAGAGAAGTGTTTCATACCTTTCTTGAGAGGAAATTGATATTTAATATTACCTTCCTTCATATCAATGGTGGCACCAACAGTTCGAAGAAAAGGTCTTCCCAATATAATGGGACAAGATGCATTGCATTCAATATCCAAGACAACAAAATCAACGGGGACAAGGTTATTGTTAACTATAATACGAACATTATCAATCCTCCCCAAAGGTTTCTTTATAGCATTATCAACTAGATTAACATCCAAATAACAATTCTTCAATGGTGGCAAGTCAAGCATATCATAGATTTTCTTAGGCATGACAGAAATACTTGCACCAAGATCACATAAAGCATTACAATCAAAATCATTGACCCTCATCTTAATGATGGGCTCCCAACCATCTTCTAACTTTCTAGGAATAGAGGTTTCAAGTTTTAGTTTCTCTTCTCTAGCTTTTATGAGAGCATTTGTAATATGTTTTGTAAAGGCCAAATTTATAGCACTAGCATTGGGACTTTTAGCAAGATTTTGTAAGAACTTTATAACTTCAGAGATGTGACAATCATCAAAATTTAAACCATTATGATCTACAGCAATGGGATCATTGTCCCCAATATTTTGAAAAATTTCAGCAGTTTTATCAGTTTCAGCAGTTTCAGGTAATTTTGCACGCTTTGCACTAGGAGTAGTAACATTGCCAACACCAATTATTTTACCATTGATAGTAGGAGCTGTAGCAACATGTGAATCATTAACATTACTAGTGGTGGTAATAGTCCAAACTTTAGCTACATTATTCTTTTTAGCTAGTTTTTCATTTTCTTCTCTTTCCCACCTAGCATGCAATTCAACCATCAATCTTATATTCTCATTAATTCTAACTTGGATGGCATTTGCTGTAGTAACAATCTTATTATCAATATCCTTATTAGGCATAACTTTCAATTTTAAAAGATCAACATCAGAGGCAAGACTATCAACCTTAGAAGCGAGAATATCAATTTTATCAAGCTTTTCCTCAACAGATTTGTTAAAAGCAGTTTGTGTACTAATAAATTCTTTAAGCATAGCTTCAAGACCTGGGGGTACACTCCTATTATTGTTGTAAGAATTCCCATAAGAATTACCATAACTATTACCATTAGCAGAAGGATATAACCTATAGTTGTTACCAGAATTATTCCTATAAGCATTGTTGTTGAAATTATTATTTTTAATGAAATTCACATCAACATGTTCTTCTTGGGCAACCAATGAAACTAAAGTAACATTATTAGGATGAACATTAGATCTACCATTCACAAGCATAGACATAATAGCATCAATCTTATCACTCAAGGAGGAGGTTTCTTCAACAGAATTTACCTTCTTACCTTGTGGAGCTCTTTCCGTGTGCCATTCAGAGTAATTTGTCATCATATCATCAAGTAGCTTTGTTGCCGCCCCCAAAGTGATGGACATAAAGGTACCTCTAGCAGCTGAATCCAATAGGTTCCGTGAAGAAAAAGTCAATCCTGCATAAAAGGTTTGGATGATCATCCAAGTAGTCAGTCCATGGATTGGGCAATTCTTTACCAAAGATTTCATTCTCTCCCATGCTTGAGCAACATGTTCATTATCTAATTGCTTGAAATTCATTATGCTACTTCTCAAAGATATAATTTTAGCGGGAGGATAATATCTACCAATAAAAGCATCTTTACATTTAGTCCATGAATCAATACTATTTCTAGGCGAGAGATAGCAACCAATCTTTAGCTCTTACTCTTAAGGAGAAAGGAAACAATTTTAATTTTATAATGTCACCATCTACATCCTTATACTTTTGCATTTCACATAGTTCAACAAAATTATTGAGATGGGCAGCAACATCATCGGAACTAACACCGGAAAATTGCTCTCTCATAATAAGATTCAAGAAAGCAAGTTTAATTTCAAAGAATTCTGCCGTAGTAGCAGGTGGAGCAATAGGTGTGCATAGGAAATCATTATTATTTGTGCTAGTGAAGTCACACAACTTAGTATTCTCAACAGTACCCATTTTAGCAGTAGTAAATAAAGCAAACTAAATAAAGTAAATGCAAGTAACTAATTTTTTTTGTGTGTTTTTGATATAGAGAACAAGACAGTAAGTAAAGTAAAGTTAGCAACTAATTTTTTTGTGTTTTGATATAAGTGCAGCAAACAAAATAGTAAATAAAGTAAAGCAAAACAAAGCAAGACAAAAACAAAGTAAAGAGATTGGAAGTGGAGACTCCCCTTGCAGCGTGTCTTGATCTCCCCGGCAACGGCGCCAGAAAAAGAGCTTGATGCGTGCAGTCGACACGTCCGTTGGGAACCCCAAGAGGAAGGTGTGATGCGTACAGTAGCAAGTTTTCCCTCAGAAAGAAACCAAGGTTTATCGAACCAGGAGGAGCCAAGAAGCACGTTGAAGGTGTATGGCGGAGGAGTGTAGTGCGGCGCAACACCAGGGATTCCGGCGCCAACGTGGAACCTGCACAACACAATCACAGAACTTTGCCCCAACGTAACAGCGATGTTGTCAATCTCACCGGCTTGCTGTAAACAAAGGATTAGATTTATAGTGTGGATGATGATGGTTGTTTGCAAAGAACAGTAAAGAACAATTGCAACAATTTGTATTTCAGATGTAAAGAATAGGACCGGGGTCCACAGTTCACTAGTGGTGTCTCTCCCATAAGATAGCAGATGTTGGGTGAACAAATTACAGTTGGGCAATTGACAAATAAAGAAGGCATAACAATGCACATACATATATCATAATGAGTACTATGAGATTTAATCAGGGCATTATGACAAAGTACATAGACCGCTATCCAGCATGCATCTATGCCTAAAAAGTCCACCTTCAGGTTATCATCCGAACCCCCTCCAGTATTAAGTTGTAGACAACAGACAATTGCATTAAGTATGGTGTGTAATGTAATCAGCACAAATATCCTTATACAAAGCATCGATGTTTTATCCCTAGTGGCAACAGCACATCCACAACCTTAGAACTTTTTGTCACTGTCCCAGATTTAATGGAGGCATGAACCCACTATCGAGCATAAATACTCCCCCTTGGAGTCACAAGTATCAACTTGGCCGAGCCTCTACTAGCAACGGAGAGCATGCAAGAACATAAATAACATATATGATATATTGATAATCAACTTGACATAGTATTCAATATTCATCGGATCCCAACAAACACAACATGTAGGATTACAGATAGATGATCTTGATCATGATAGGCAGCTCACAAAATCTAACATGATAGCACAATGAGGAGAAGACGACCATCTAGCTACTGCTGTGGACCCATAGTCCAGGGGTGAACTACTCACACATCGATCCGGAGGCGATCATGGCGATGAAGAGACCTCCGGGAGATGATTCCCCTCTCCGGCAGGGTGCCGGAGGCGATCTCCCGAATCCCCCGAGATGGGATTGGCGGCGGCGGCGTCTCCGGAAGGTTTTCCGTATCGTGGCTCTCGCATGCGGGGGTTTCGCGACGGAGGCTTTAAGTAGGCGGAAGGGCGGAGTCGGGAGAGTCACGGGGCCCCCACACGCTAGGGCCGCGCGGGCCCCCCTTAGGCCGCGCCGCCCTGGTGTCTGGCCACCTCGTGGCCCCACTTCGTAAGTCCTCCGGTCTTCTGGAAGCTTCGTGCAAAAATAGGACCCTGGGCGTTGATTTCGTCCAATTCCGAGAATATTTCCTTACTAGGATTTCTGAAACCAAAAACAGCAGAAAATAGCAACTGGCTCTTCGGCATCTCGTCAATAGGTTAGTGCCGGAAAATGCATAAAATGACATATAATGTGTATAAAACATGTGAGTATCATCATAAAAGTAGCATGGAACATAAGAAATTATAGATACGTTTGGGACGTATCAGTCATCTATATTTACTCTGTCTTCTTCGACAGACGCACCCAGAAAATCGGCATAATGGCCGTCTACAAAAAAAATCGGCATCCATTCGAAGGAGGTCATCGATCATTTCCTTGGCCACCGGTGTAACTATTTCATCGATTTTGTCGACACCCCTCCGCCGCCGCCTCAGTTTGGTGTGGACAGTTTCAACCACCTTGGTCATTTCCAGTTTCGAGTGACAGATCTGCAACATAATCATGGCAAATCTGGCGCCAGCTATCAATTGAGCCTTCACAAAGTCATGGATTTGCCGAGAATTCTTGAACTTATTCATCATCTCAGGAAGTGACTTAGGCTGAACGTTCCGAGGGAACATAGCATTGTAAGCCATGGCTAGCGTCTCGGTGCAAAAATCAAGATACTGGCGCACCTGGCCTGCGCGATCCTGGAATCTGGCAATTTGTCGAGTTCGATCTGGGTTTGACCAAAAACTAGAATTGTTTTCCAGTGCAAGTTTCACAAGGAGATTTGACCTTGTTTCAACTCGTTGATCTTCAGCAGCTGCATCCAGAAAGGAACCTGTCGAGGGACAAGAAAAATTGAGGAGCAGAAGTCGATGAAAAACTTGCATGACAAGACTGAAGTTCGAGAGGCACACCTGCCATGTCCAAACTCGCGTCAGTTAGCAAGTCCAGCATATATTCTTCTCGGGACACGGCCTGGGCAGCTTCATCAACAGCAGTATCTCTCAATGCTAAAGCTTCTTTAGTTTCTTGGAGGGCTACCTTTTCTCGCTCCGATGATTTGCGAAATCGCTCCATGATCATAAGGGATTGTTTCTTTATCGACTGAAGTTGCTGCCGAAGATCAGTCAGCTCTTGCGATAGATTTGTATTGGACGAATCTTCCGTAAAGTCGTCAACTAACGCTTTCTTCGAGTAAGAAGAAGCAGGCAAAGCATCGGAAGGGCGAGGAGTTGCGGTATAGTTGTCAAACACCAACTGGAAAGAAATCTCGACATCAATCATCAAGAAAAATAGACTTCCATTGATTTTCAAGATATTTACATGGTCATTACAAAAGGTTGGATCCTAGTGAACCATTGGTACGCTGTCACAAGCTACAACTATGGCGACAAGCGTCAAAAGAATGAAAGAGAAAAAGATAAGCAGGATGATCTACTTGACCTCCGGTTTGGCAGAACTGGAGGATGGTGCCGGCTTGTACCCAAGGAAGGCGAGGATCTTCTTTGAGTGAGGTTTGGCAGCCCTGATCATGGCCTACCATTTATCCGTATTCAGCTTCGGGGATGCGCCAACCTTTGCCCAGTCGACGCTTTGTTGGCTCTTGGCAACCAAAGCTATGGTGCCCTCCACGCCTATCTTCAAGTTTTCTTGCCGAAGAGCTAGCCCAAGATCTGTGGGGACGAAGCATTTGGCAAGGGCAGCAAAAGTGCTGGGCTGCTCTTTCTTCGGGAAGAAGTAGGGGAACAAGCGCGAGAATGCAGCCTGGGCATCAAAGATTCTACGACGCACTAGATCCCCATGAATCTCAAGCAGAGACAAAGCGTCGAGAAGACGGTCGTCTTCAGGCTTTTGCAGCTCAAAGTCTTGACTCATCTTCCCTACTGAAACGAAAATTCGGGTTCTCAACAAAAACAAGGAGAGAAAAATCGCTGAAAAGGATGAAGATTGATTAGCGAACTTACTGACAAAACATCGATTCAACGATTCCAGACGGGAGGTGACGTTTTCTTCACGAGCGATATGTTGAGTGATCTTGTCACTCAAAGTAGTCTCCGCCTCGTGGAGCCTCTTTCGAAGATCTTCAATGGAGGAGGCATCCTTCTCGGCTTTCTTGCGGGCTTCCTCACTTTTCTCGAGCTGGACGGCGAGGTCATCAGCTCGTTTGTTAGCCACGACAAGATCCTCTGTCGACAAGACACATAGGAGTCAACATAACGTGAGACTAATACAAGCTTGCGACATAAAAGACAATATAGTTCATATGAAGGTGTACCTTTCAATCTATTTACGGTGTCACGATACCCAATAAATTGAGTACCGAGATTGATGAAATGTTTCATCAGAGGCTGTGGATAAAGAAAAAAGGCAAGAAAAAGTTCAGAGCAGTGAAAACTTCGACAAATAGAAACCAAAAGAGTAGTAGAATTACATCATCCAAGGCGGGAGTCGTTGAACTCCCGGCAATGTTGAACTCTCCGCCTAGTTCAATCCTCGCCCTCTTTGGCGAAGAAGCTCGGGGGCTGGTAGAAGGAGTTGACCTCTGAAGATCCCGATGAGGAGTCGAGGTTTCCTTCGCCGTGCGGTGTGTTTCCGATAACGCCAAAGTATGTGACATGCTCATAGGAGCAGTCACATTGGCGGCGGGTTCTTCTTCTTCTTCGTCACCACTGCGCAAAAAATAGAGTGAGATTGTTCTAAACACAATGACTAAGGAGAAAAAGGCGATACGGTGACTTACGAGCTGACAAGGGCAGCGTCATAAGCGTTGAAGTGCTCCTCCTCTTCGGGAGCAGTTTCTTCTGGAGCAGTTTCCTCGGCAGGAGAACTGCTCAGCTTGGAGGTGCCGGAGCCTTCCGCGTCACTCCTTTTCCGTTTTTTCCTTGGAGAAACGGCGGAAGGGATGGAATGGGTTGACTCCAAAGTCTCGGATTCAACATCTCTTTCAGAGGAAGCCACGGATTTGCGAGATACCGCGACCCCGCTCTCAGGATGAGAGGGGACCTGGGCGTCGTCAGTAACGACTGTCCGCTCTTCGACTTCTCCACCTTCGGGAAGGGGAGGAAGAGACGATGTAGTTTGATGGTTCTGTACAAGATAATAATATATCGACAAGAAATTATATCAATGAACAGCAAAATAGCAGTCGAAGAAAGTGAACAATAAAATAGCAGTTGAAGAAGTGAACAACAAAATAGCAGTCGAATAAGTGAACAACAAACAAGCAGTCGACAAAGGTAGATTACCTGGGGGAGGGCGTTGGTACCGCTGTATGGTACCACGCGACAAGTGGTTGGAACGGCGTCTTTCTTGCTCAGCGAGGAGATCTTTCGGACAAGTTTTTCCAAGTCCTTGACCGATAGATCCTTGGATACGCGGTCCACATCTTTCTCGCCAGCGTACATCTAGAGGGGGTTCTTGCGAGCCTGCAGAGGCTGCACCCTAATCCTAAGGAAATACGTCGTTATCTGGATACCCAACAGCTCTTTGCCGCGTGACGTGGGCATTACCCTTCGGGTAACTGTTATTGCCCTACCTTATACAGCCCAACTGGAGGCCCATAAAGACACCCGATGGCAAGATGGGCCACTAGGTCGGTGCTGGTGAAGATTCCTTGAAGAACAAGACGAAGAGCAACCGAACAAGGAAAGTTTAGATCTAGGTCTCTTGTAAACCTAGTCGTACTCATGCAGATCTCTTGGGACCTGGCCCCTATATAAGGGCCAGGAGAGTGGCTGCCGAGGGACACAATCAATCATAGCGCTTTTAGCCACCACAAGCCCAGAGCTAGGTCACCATAACACTTAGCCTCTCGACGAGATCACAGCCGAAACCTTCGGCACCCCATTGTAACTTGATATTTTCATAATCAAGATCAGACAGGCAGGACGTAAGGGTTTTACCTCATCGAGGGCCCCGAACCTAGGTAAATTGCTCTCCCCGCTTGTCTGTTAACCGATGTCTCGTGTCAGCCTACAGGATTCCATCAACCCTAAGCCCCAATCGGAGGGCATTGCCGAGGAGTACCCTCATCAATTGGCGCCATCTGTGGGAACCCTGTCGGCACAAGATCCGTCATCGGCAGATCCAACCATGTCGTCGGCAGCTTCGTCAACGCCATCATCATCATCATCATCATCGCCAATCATGGGAAGTCCGATCCAATTCGGCTCCTATGAGTTCACCCCGCACAACGACTCTTCTCGGCCGACCTTTTCGGGTCTGCAAGGAAACATGGAGATGACGTTCGGGAGCGTCCACTACAACGTCAACGCGGAAGGAGTCCTTCGGCTGCTAGAGCCGTACGCCCCCAGATCAGCGAGGAAATCACCCCCATCGGCCGCAGGATCGATCATGTCCTCATCAACCGATCTTTCGGCTGGGCTGACGGACTCGACGAATTCATCCTCGCCATCAACCCCTCGATCGACCTCTTCGATGTCGGTTGGATCCGATAACCCCGTAACATCAGAGATGACCTTGTACTACTGTTTGAACTGCGACACCAGGCACGGGCTGGGGTCGAGTGACACACCGTTCATCTGCAGTGCCCAGTATTCATCGGGAGAGAACATCGTCGACAACATTGTCAAGGAAGGCACCTGGAGAACGGCGCGCCACCAAGTCTACGCTTCCAACAACACAGGAAACACAAGGAACGGGGGAGGTGGAGATCACACTCCTCTCTCCAGCAGACGACGAAGCTTTGAAAACAGTGCCAGTAACAATAGTAGCGATTACACCATCGCGGAGGAAGAATGGGCAGCTGCCAGGGCAGCCGTGCTTAATAACACACCGCTCCCCGCTGGAACTTTTGTCAGAATCCTCAATGCCTATCGCGAAATATTGGATAAGAATCGAGAGCGGCTGTCAATTGAGCAAGCCACCCTCGAGAAACGCCTGCTTGCGGCAGAACAATCTAGCGAACGACGAAGGGGCTCGCGAGGAAGTGCTTCCCGAAACAGTCAAGGCGCGGGGAAGCACCGATCAAGATTATCCAGACTATCGGAAGACGATGCTAGGGAAATAACATCGAACTTATCCAGGTCGTTCATGACCACGGATACCGCAGGAATGCTGAGGCCAAAAACCGTCGAGGTAGCAACTGCAAACCTCGCGGCGTACCTTGTTAACCAACGACCCGAAGGTTCTATGGTTCAAGCTCATCGGGGCGCTCTGGAAAGTCTCACAATCATGGGAGACAAACTGGTTCCACGAAAAGAAAAAGCCACGCCCGAAGCCGAAGGTTCAAAGCACCGCTCAAGGGATGCCCGAGACGAGATTACCCGGAGCAAAATCGACAAAGCTAGACGACGGCGAGCTGCGAGGGGGGAATACGACAATGACGCCTCAGAGGAAAGCGAAGAGTATGACGGCGAGTTGAGGGGGGATGACTGCTTGAGCTACAAGATCCGTGAGACAATGCCACCCAAGAAGTTCAAACCTACCCCTACTGACGCCGCTAAGTATGATGGACAGCAGGAGCCGAGATCATGGATAGACGATTACCTGCAGACTGTGATCTTACACAAAGGAAACCAGATAGCAGCAATGCAGTGCTTGCAGATTTACCTGAAAGATTCGGCACGAGCCTGGCTGAGGGGCCTGCCGAAGGGATCTATCACATCATGGGACGACCCAGTGGACGCTTTTGTCGCTAACTGATGGCGTGTAACTCACACGTTCGTTGGGAACCCCAAGAGGAAGGTATGATGCGCACAGCTGCAAGTTTTCCCTCAGAAAGAAACCAAGGTTTATCGAACCAGGAGGAGCCAAGAAGCACGTTGAAGGTTGATGGCGGCGGGATGTAGTGCGGCGCAACACCGGAGATTCCGGCGCCAACGTGGAACCTGCACAACACAACCAAAGTACTTTGCCCCAACGAAACGAGTGAGGTTGTCAATCTCACCGGCTTGCTGTAACAAAGGATTAACCGTATTGTGTGGAAGATGATCGTTAGCAAGAAAACAGTAAAAACAAGTATTGCAGCGAGATTTGTATTTCGAGTATAAAAGAATGGACCGGGGTCCACAGTTCACTAGAGGTGTCTCTCCCATAAGATAAAATCATGTTGGGTGAACAAATTACGATCGGGCAATTGACAAATAGAGAGAGCATAACAATGCACATACATGTCATGATAAGTATAGTGAGATTTAATTGGGCATTAGGACAAAGTACATAGACCGCCATCCAGTTGCATCTATGCCTAAAAAGTCCACCTTCGAGGTTATCATCCGAACCCCTTCCGGTATTAAGTTGCAAAGCAACGAGACAATTGCATTAAGTATGGTGCGTAATGTAATCAACAACTACATCATTAGATATAGCATCAATGTTTTATCCCTAGTGGAAACAGACACAACACAACCTTAGAACTTTCTCGTCATCGTCCCAGTATCAATGGAGGCATGAACCCACAATCGAGCATAAATACTCCCTCTTGGAGTTAAGAGCAAAAACTTGGCCAGAGCCTCTACTAATAACGGAGAGCATGCAAGATCATAAACAACACATAGGTAATAACTTGATAATTAACATAACATAATATTCTCTATCCATCAGATCCCGACAAACACAACATATAGTATTACAGATAGATGATCTTGATCATGTTAGGCAGCTCACAAGATCCGACAATGAAGCACAATGAGGAGAAGACAACCATCTAGCTACTGCTATGGACCCATAGTCCAGGGGTGAACTACTCACTCATCACTCCGGAGGCGACCATGGCGGTGAAGAGTCCTCCGGGAGATGAATCCCCTCTCCGGCAGAGGTGCCGGAGGAGATCTCCGAATCCCCCGAGATGGGATTGGCGGCGGCGTCTCTGGAAGGTTTTCCGTATCGTGGTTCTCGGTACTGGGGTTTTCGCGACGGAGGCTTTAAGAAGGCGGAAGGGCAACGTGGGGGCCACACGAGGGCCCCACACCATAGGTCGGCGCGGCCAGGGCCAGGGTTGCGCCGCCCTATGGTGGCGGCGCCTCGTGGCCCCACTTCGACTCCTCTTCGGTCTTCCGGAAGCTTCGTGGCAAAATAGGACCCTGGGCGTTGATTTCGTCCAATTCCGAGAATATTTCGTTACTAGGATTTCGAAACCAAAAACAGCGAGAAAACAACAAGCCTGGATCTTCGACATCTTGTTAATAGGTTAGTTCCAGAAAATGCACGAATATGACATAAAGTGTGCATAAAACATGTAGATATCATCAATAATGTGGCATGGAACATAAGAAATTATCGATACGTCGGAGACGTATCAACATCCCCAAGCTTAGTTCTGCTCGTCCCGAGCGGGTAAAACGATAACAAAGATAATTTCTGAAGTGACATGCCATCATAACCTTGATCATACTATTTGTAAACATATGTAATGAATGCAGCGATCAAAACAATGGTAATGACATGAGTAAACAAGTGAATCATAAAGCAAAGACTTTTCATGAATAGTACTTCAAGACAAGCATCAATAAGTCTTGCATAAGAGTTAACTCATAAAGCAATAAATCAAAGTAAAGGTATTGAAGCAACACAAAGGAAGATTAAGTTTCAGCGGTTGCTTTCAACTTGTAACATGTGTATCTCATGGATAATTGTCAACATAGAGTAATATAACAAGTGCAATATGCAAGTATGTAGGAATCAATGCACAGTTCACACAAGTGTTTGCTTCTTGAGGTGGAGAGAAATAGGTGAACTGACTCAACATAAAAGTAAAAAGAATGGTCCTTCAAAGAGGAAAGCATCGATTGCTATATTTTTGCTAGAGCTTTTATTTTGAAAACATGAAACAATTTTGTCAACGGTAGTAATAAAGCATATGAGTTATGAAAATTATATCTTACAAGTTGCAAGCCTCATGCATAGTATACTAATAGTGCCCGCACCTTGTCCTAATTAGCTTGGACTACCGGATCATTGCAATACACATGTTTTAACCAAGTGTCACAATGGGGTACCTCCATGCCGCTTCGTACAAAGGTCTAAGGAGAAAGCTCGCATTTTGGATTTCTCGCTTTTGATTATTCTCAACTTAGACATCCATACCGGGACAACATGGACAACGAGATAATGGACTCCTCTTTAATGCATAAGCATGTGGCAACGATTATTATTCTCATATGAGATTGAGGATATATGTCCAAAACTGAAACTTCCACCATGATTCATGGCTTTAGTTAGCGGCCCAATGTTCTTCTCTAACAATATGCATGCTCCAACCATTAAGGTGGTAGATCTCTCTTACTTCAGACAAGACGGACATGCATAGCAACTCACATGATATTCTACAAAGAATAGTTGATGGCGTCCCCAGAAAGATGGTTATCGCACAACAAGCAACTTAATAAGAGATAAAGTGCATAAGTACATATTCAATACCACAATAGTTTTTAAGCTATTTGTCCCATGAGCTATATATTGCAAAGGTGAATGATGGAATTTTAAAGGTAGCACTCAAGCAATTTACTTTGGAATGGCGGAGAAATACCATGTAGTAGGTAGATATGGTGGACACAAATGGCATAGTGGTTGGCTCAAGGATTTTGGATGCATGAGAAGTATTCCCTCTCGATACAAGGTTTAGGCTAGCAAGGTTATTTGAAACAAACACAAGGATGAACGGTGCAGCAAAACTCACATAGAAGACATATTGTAAACATTATAAGACTCTACACCGTCTTCCTTGTTGTTCAAAACTTAATACTAGATATTATCTAGACTCTAGAGAAACCAAATATGCAAACCAAATTAGCAAGCTCTAAGCGTTTCTTCATTAATGGGTGCAAAGTATATGATGCAAGAGCTTACACATGAGCACAACAATTGCCAAGTATCAAATTATTCAAGACATTTTAGAGTTACTACATGTAGCATTTTCCAATTCCAACCATATAACAATTTAACGAAGAAGAAACTTCGCCATGAATACTATGAGTAGAGCCTAAGGACATACTTGTCCATATGCTACAGCGGAGCGTGTCTCTCTCCCACAAAGTGAATGCTAGGATCCATTTTATTTAAACAAAACAAAAACAAAAACAAACCGACGCTCCAAGCAAAGTGCATAAGATGTTGTTGACGTCAGAAACCCACCGGCGGGTAGAGACGAGCAACACCGTAGAGCCGGGAACAACTAGGGCTGCGGCTGGCCCTAGTCCCTCTGAGCGACGGCCCGCAAAGCCTCCTGGTCGCACGCACCGATGTTTATCACAAGGGCGTGCCACCTGACCTATACCCGGTCGGGAAGGTGTGAATGATGCCTCGCTTAGTTTCCTGCAGGGGCACACACGTAAACGTTAAATACGAGCCTCGATCGGCTCTCGAGTTATCCCGTGAATCGGCTCAAGGAGCCGATCCACCCATGATTCGGACGAGGTGTCCGAATATATGGTGGTCCCGCTTGATCAAGGTAAAGCCGATGAGATCTACGACGATATGGGGTTTTCACCGCATAATCGGATCATCCTACTCCAGGTTGGGCCTCGCGGCCACGCACGGTGATCGTAAGCCGATCCTAAACAGGGCCTAAAAACCAACACGAGGTTGATCCTCGGAACATCCCGCTTAGGGCCAACGAACGACACCCTACGTGCCGCCGGATCCTCCCCCTTTGTAAGGCCTAACTATTGCGGATATTAAACTAATCCTTGTAGAACAAGGAGCAACCGTAACGGATCGGATCTACTATACTACGATCAAGCGGGTGCCGCCCCTACGCCTAAGACAGGCGTAAGGGCGGCTAGATATGCAGGGGTTGCACTACGAAAGCATGTAATCATGAAGAACGATGCTAACCCTAACATGTCTAAGATAACTACGCTGCTCGCCATCAAAAACGCTTCAGCACGAGCAGCGCATGAACAACGTGGGTAGGCTTGTGCTGCCTAGATCGCAAGATGCGATCTAGGCAGCATGGTGCTTACCGGTAGAAACCCTCGAGACGAAGGAGTTGGCGATGCGCCGAGATTTGTTTGTGGTTGAACGTTTGTTGTTGTTTATTCCATAAACCCTAGGTACATATTTATAGTCCAGGGGACTTTCTAATGTGGGCGTGCACTAAACCGTGCACGAGATAAACTCTAACTTTTAATCTAAATACGATCTATGGTAATTAAAGATACACGGGCAATATAGCCCAAATTCCCCAAACAAGGCCGCTTCAGAGATCTTCCACGTGTAATCTTCCAAGCCCATCTTGACCGCGGCCCACCTCGTGATTTAGCCAAAATCTGGTGATAACACATGCCCCCCTGGTTTTGATAATGGTAATTTCAAAACCACTCTGTTTTTTCTTCCGAGGGGTCATGTCGTGGCAGAGCAGAACCGTCGCAGTATGTTTCATCATGACAACTTGTCTTCCCAACTTCTCTGCACGATTTGACAGTTTTGGCACCACGTCTTCGAGAACTGCACGAAAATTAAATCCACATCTCCTTTATTAACCGCATCGAGCAGTTCTCCTCTTCATCCCTCTTCGCATTAGTACTCCCAAAAAACCCTTCCCTGCCACCATGTCTTCCTCTTCCTCCACTTCATCGGATCTTTCTCTTGGGTCCTCTTCGTCTCGCGAGCCGACGCCGGAGCCGAACCCGGCGGAGGTTCACGCGGACAACGTACGCCGCGCCATTGAGGCCGGGGAGGAGTCTAGCCATGACTTCTCCCTCTGGTTAGAGGACGACCAGTCCCTGACCGACGGGGAAAGCGACCTCCGCTTCCTTGTCGACGGGAAAGCGGAGGAGGAGAGCGACGACGACCGCTTCTCTTGTGACCTCACCTCTCCCGAGGAAGAGGAGGGGGAAGAAGAGGAGGAGGAGGAGGACAGCACCTCCTCCGACGAGCCCCCGGCCAAACGCCGCCACCTCTGGCCCGGGAACCTCAGCGACGTCGACAGCGATGACGACGCGGACGAAGAGGATGAAGACAATGAGGGTCCCATTGGCGGCCGCTGGGGCAGCGACGATGAGCCGGTAGGGAGTAGCGCCGACAGTGGCGATGACGGCGATGACGATGATGAGGGCAGCAATGGCCCTTAGATAGGATCTTAGCATAGGGCCAGCAGTAGTAGACGGGGCAATGTATCCCCTATTAACTCCCTTTTGAGAGCAATCAGCTCTTCTATGTATGAAATCTGGTTTATCAATGAAGAACTTCCCCAATTGATTTTGCCGATCCCCTTTATGATAATTCAGCCGATCGTCTGTCGTACTGATTTTGCCGATTACCGACTCGGTCAACGCTCGATGAGCCGATGGCAGCGCATCGGTCCCTCATGATAAATTCCGAGATAGGTCCATCCGGATCTCCAAACCCCCGACCAAACAGGGCGAAACCACAATCGTGCAAACCCCAGACCTTGGAAATGCAGATCCAACTGAATGGAAATGTTAGACTTAGCGGCAAACTCCTCAGACAATGTCCAACCTTCTCATCAACTTTAAATTTCCGACATTCTCCTGCCGCATCTTCCTCTCCCATATCCCAGCTGATCCTCTTTGTCTTCAGGAGATCCTTAGGACTGTCGCTGGATCAACTCGACTGCTGAAGCTAACACTTTTGCAGAACAGGCATTATTCGCCCGTAACTGTCCTTGTGATGCCTTACTTCTTTGCAGCGACAACTGGCCCAGAGCTCCTCAAATGACGTGGCCCCTTCTGTACTAATCCACCATCTTCCAAACGAGCTGTGATGTAAAGTAAGCCGATTCCAACGAAATCGGCTCCTCAGACCAAGAAATCTTAAGGGCGAGCTGCCCCCCGAGCCTCAGCCGAGGTGAACACAGTGATGAGGACCCGGGCTCGATCATGTCTAAGAGAGCTATCATGCAGGGCCAACCGCCGATCACCTTCCTTCCGTTGACAGTCCGATACCGGGGGCCGACTTGCATGCCAACATTCTTCGATAGCACCGCCGAACCGGCAACCCGGCCACTTCGCGCACTTGTACCGAAGTCGACGATCGCGCATCGGCTCGCATCACGAAACACCTCTAACCAGCCCGTCTAGCAGGCTGGCAATCTAGCTTCAGGCAGGTGTCTACAATAGAGCTCTGAACTTGTCGCTCGATCGACTTGCCTGCGGAAACTGATAATTTCGCGACATCAACACCACTCCTCGGACAAGCTGTGGTGCAGCGCCAGTCGATTTCGAAGCAATCGGCTTCCTATAGCAAAGGATTCCTTCAGGGCAAACTGCCCCCCGAGCTTCTTCCGTCCCGGTCCTGCGTCTCGCTGATCAGATCAGCTCATCGTCTTTGGCAGGCTAATACAACTTCCGGTGAGGATGTTTTGCATTAGCCGATTGCTTCACCATCGGCTGTCCTCATGGTCCTAAAAGAGATATGCTCCCTTCGTTGGGTTCATCCTTAACCCGCTGATCTTGTCGCTGGTCAGGGTTGCGCCCCCAGAGTTGCTCCAGTTGGACAAGCATTAGCGTCTTCAATGAGAAAAGAGGCAATTCTGGTCACCAAAACTGACGCTTCTGCTGGCACCGCTAAGCCTCTTGAGTCGATGTCTGCGCATCGGCTATGCTTAAAAATTTTCAATTTTCCTTTTATTATTATTAGCCTGATTGATCTCATGAATCGGCTCTTCTTGGGTATATGCCCCTCGAGCCGAATCTTTCAAGTGATTGAAGATATCGGCTTTTCAGCCAATTCAAGCTTGTCGCACCACTCATTATGCTAAATAGTACAGCAGTGGACGCAGGTGGTGAGAATAATTTTAGCCGATTGCTGGGATCGGCTTACCCGATCTGACTATTCATCCTTCGGAGTAGCACTGTTAAGGTCCCGGTCGTTTATAGCGACGCGCCATCGGCCATCCTTTCTCTTCATAAGTATCACATTGGAAATCCATTCAGTGTACCTGCGCGGCCTGATGCACCCGGTGTCCAACATCTTCCTGACCTCCCTCTTGACTTCCTCAATTTCTTCTAGCTCGTCAGCTGATGTGAACCCATAACCCAGCTTCCCGTCGCCTGCTAAGTCAATGTTGAACACAGGCAAAGCGTATGTTGGGGATAATACTGGCCGATTGCTAAAATCGGCCTCTCTTTTGTTGTACTGCCCAACGCGGGTTTACAACTTCTTGGTCTCTTATTATGGCGACGTGGCTCGCTGGAGAAATTTTCACCACGTCTTGGGTCATAAATCTCTGACGAGATCCTGGATACTGTGTTTACAACAGCCGATGCTTCTGCATCGGCATCAGCTGATGCCTGTGCATCGGCTTTTGCCTGTTCAGGGCGCCATACTTTCTTTGGCGGGCGTATCTTCGCCTCTAATGTTTGCTGAATTTTCACGGCCAAATCGGGCCGTGCCTTCCTCAACATGTGCAGGTACTGTGCCTCGGCTTCTTCCAGGTTTCGCAGCCGCTGCACCCTACGCTTCTGAGAATGGCTGAGTCCATCAGGGCACCACCTTGGTCGGTGATACCTATCGTCTTCTCCACCTGACTCCTCAAAGTCTTCTTCTTGCGATGACTCAGCTCGTTTGCTCCGAAGTGGGAGAGGTCTTAGACGCTCGAACACTGAAACCTCGTTCGCTTTCTTCATGTGTTGTTTGCATTCTGGGCAGTTCTCGATTGTCGGCAATCGGCTCATTCCTGAGTCCCAGCAATGTTTGAAGAAAGGACAGTTCCAATGTCTGTCCATGTTGTCTTGCTCCCTTGACCTTCTTTCAGCGCGACGATTGTACCCGTCGTCGCTTCTATCATGCTGACGGTGCCTCCTGACCTCCGCATTAGACCGACAATCCCTTTCCTCATCCATGCCGTAGTGCCGACGTCGGTCGTGCTGCTGCTCATATTTGTGGAGGAGGCGCTCGGAGAGTGGAAGCTTATACCGCACGCGTCTCATTCGTTCCCCTGTCAGGTACTGCTCGTCATCGTCTTGGGGCCGGTCGCGTGGATCGGCCTCCTCTTCATCGTTGCCACGGGAGTGACTGCTTTCTGCTTCGTCTTTGCCATGGCGGCTTGCAAGCCCTGCCATGTTGACACCAAAGGAGGACTTTGGCTGGCCTATGGAGTGGCTGAGATCCACCATGTTGACGCCGGGCGACGGACTTGAGTCTTTATCGAGCTTGATATCGTGCGGCCAGATCTTCTCAGGGGAGCCGATGGGCTCGGCTCCGAGGGTTGCCTTGATCTCGTCATGCTTCTTCTTGAGCTCCTCGGGCAGATCCTCGTATCTCAGCGACCCGGTGCGTTCTCCTGACGGGGTGGACAGGTCCACTCCATCGAGTGTGCCTTCAGGTGTGAAACCCTTCCACCTGACGCCATGAGAGCGGGTTCGGTGGAAGGAGCCGATGAGTTCGGCTTCGAGGACTGCCTTGATTTCGTCGTGCTTCTTCTTGAGGTCATCAGGCAGGTCCTCGTGCTTGACTGGAGTGCTTCCCGCCATCTTGGATGTAGATGGCGATGAGGTGGATGTTGAAGGTTGTCCCACCGGGCGTGTGATGGCGTGTATTTCACACGTTCGTTGGGCAACCCCAAGAGGAAGGTATGATGAGCACAGCAGCAAGTTTTCCCTCAGAAAGAAACCAAGGTTTATCGAACCAGGAGGAGCCAAGAAGCACGTTGAAGGTTGATGGCTGCGAGATGTAGTGCGGCGCAACACCAGAGATTCCGGCGCCAACGTGGAACCTGCACAACACAACCAAAGTACTTTGCCCCAACGAAACAGTTGAGGTTGTCAATCTCACCGGCTTGCTGTAACAAAGGATTAACCGTATTGTGTGGAAGATGATTGTTTGCAGAGAAAACAAGTAAAAACAAGTATTGCAGAGATTGTATTTCAGTAAAGAGAATTAGACCAGGGTCCACAGTTCACTAGAGGTGTCTCTCCCATAAGACGAACAGCATGTTGGGTGAACAAATTACAGTTGGGCAATTGACAAATAAAGAGAGCATGACAATGCACATACATATCATGATGAGTATAGTGAGATTTAATTGGGCATTACGACAAAGTACATAGACCGCCATCCAACTCGCATCTATGCCTAAAAAGTCCACCTTCAGAGTTATCATCCGAACCCCTCCAGTATTAAGTTGCAAGCAACAGACAATTGCATTAAGTATGGTGCGTAATGTAATCAACAACTACATCCTTAGACATAGCATCAATGTTTTATCCCTAGTGGCAACAAGCACAACACAACCTTAGAACTTTCTCATCATCGTCCGTGTGTCAATGCAGGCATGAACCCACTATCGAGCATAAGTACTCCCTCTTGGAGTTAAAAGCATCTACTTGACCAGAGCATCTACTAATAACGGAGAGCATGCAAGATCATAAACAACACATAGCGTAACTTTGATAATCAACATAACAAGTATTCTCTATTCATCGGATCCCAACAAACGCAACATATAGAATTACATATAGACGATCTTGATCATGATAGGCAGCTCACAAGATCCGACAATGATAGCACAATGGGGGAAGACAACCATCTAGCTACTGCTATGGACCCATAGTCCAGGGGTAGACTACTCACTCATCACTCCGGAGGCGACCATGGCGGTGTAGAGTCCTCCGGGAGATGATTCCCCTCTCGGCGAGGGTGCCGGAGGCGATCTCCAGGATCCCCCGAGATGGGATCGGCGGTGACGGCGTCTCCGGAAGGTTTTCCGTATCGTGGCTCTCGATGCCGGGGGTTTCGTCACGGAGGCTTTAAGTAGGCGGAAGGGTAGGTCGAGAGGCGGCACAGGGGCCCAAACCATAGGCCGGCGCGGCCGGGGTGGGGCCGCGCCGCCCTAGGGTTTGGCCACCCCGTGGCCCCTCTTCGTCTCGTCTTCGGTCTTCCGGAAGCTTCGTGGAAAAATAGGCCTCTCGGGCTTTTATTTCGTCCAATTCCGAGAATATTTCTTTACTAGGATTTCGAAACCAAAAACAGCAGAAAACAACGAATCGGCACTTCGGCATCTTGTTAATAGGTTAGTTCTAGAAAATGCACGAATATGACATAAAGTGTGCATAAAACATGTAGATAACATCAATAATGTGGCATGGAACACAAGAAATTATCGATACGTTGGAGACGTATCAGCATCCCCAAGCTTAGTTCTCGCTCGTCCCGAGCAGGTAAAACGATAACAAAGATAATTTCTGGAGTGACATGCCATCATAATCTTGATCATACTATTTGTAAAGCATATGTAGAGAATGCAGCGATCAAAACAATGTGTATGACATGAGTAAACAAGTGAATCATAAAGCAAAGACTTTTCATGAATAGCACTTCAAGACAAGCATCAATAAGTCTTGCATAAGAGTTAACTCATAAAGCAATAATTCAAAGTAAAGGTATTGAAGCAACACAAAAGAAGATTAAGTTTCAGCGGTTGCTTTCAACTTGTAACATGTATATCTCATGGATATTGTCAACATAGAGTAATATAATAAGTGCAATAAGCAAGTATGTAGGAATCAATGCACAGTTCACACAAGTGTTTGCTTCTTGAGGTGGAGAGAAATAGGTGAACTGACTCAACATTGAAAGTAAAAGAATGGTCCTCCATAGAGGAAAAGGATCGATTGCTATATTTGTGCTAGAGCTTTGATTTTGAAAACATGAAACAATTTTGTCAACGGTAGTAATAAAGCATATGCATCATGTAAATTATATCTTATAAGTTGCAAGCCTCATGCATAGTGTACTAATAGTGCCCGCACCTTGTCCTAATTAGCTTGGACTACCCGGATTATCACCGCAATACATATGCTTTAACCAAGTTTCACAAAGGGGTACCTCTATGCCGCCTGTACAAAGGTCTAAGGAGAAAGCTCGCATTTGGATTTCTCGCTTTTGATTATTCTCAACTTAGACATCCATACCGGGACAACATAGACAACAGATAATGGACTCCTTTTTTAATGCTTTAAGCATTTGACAACAATTAATTCTTTTCTCATTAGAGATTTGAGGATGTTTGTCCAAAACTGAAACTTCCACCATGAATCATGGCTTTAGTTAGCGGCCCAATGTTCTTCTCTCACAATATGCATGCTCAAACCATTCAACTCGGTGTAGATCGCCCTTACTTTAGACAAGACGAACATGCATAGCAACTCACATGAAATTCAACAATGAGTTGATGGCGTTCCCAAGTAAACATGGTTATCGCACAACAAGCAACTTAATAAGAGATAAAGTGCATAATTACATATTCAATACCACAATAGTTTTTAAGCTATTTGTCCCATGAGCTATATATTGCAAAGGTAAATGATGGAATTTTAAAGGTAGCACTCAAGCAATTTACTTTGGAATGGCGGGAAAATACCATGTAGTATAGGTAGGTATGGTGGACACAAATGGCATAGTGGTTGGCTCAAGTATTTTGGATGCATGAGAAGTATTCCCTCTCGATACAAGGTTTAGGCTAGCAAGGTTACTTGAAACAAACACAAGGATGAACGGTACAGCAAAACTCACATAAAAGACATATTGAAAACATTATAAGACTCTACACCGTCTTCCTTGTTGTTCAAACTCAAAACTAGAAATTATCTAGACCTTAGAGAAACCAAATATGCAAACCAAATTTTAGCATGCTCTATGTATTTCTTCATTAATGGGTGCAAAGCATATGATGCAAGAGCTTAAACATGAGCACAACAATTGCCAAGTATCACATTACCCAAGACATTTATAGCAATTACTACATGTATCATTTTCCAATTCCAACCATATAACAATTTAACGAAGGAGAAACTTCGCCATGAATACTATGAGTAGAAACCAAGGACATATTTGTCCATATGCTACAGCGGAGTGTGTATCTCTCCCATAAAGTGAATGCTAGGATCCATTTTATTCAAACAAAACAAAAACAAAAACAAACCGACGCTCCAAGAAAAAGCACATAAGATGTGGCCGAATAAAAATGTAGTTTCAGGGGAGGAACCCGATAATTTGTTGATGAAGAAGGGGATGCCTTGGGCATCCCCAAGCTTAGACGCTTGAGTCTTCTTGATATATGCAGGGGTGAACCACCGGGTGCATCCCCAAGCTTAGAGCTTTCACTCTCCTTGATCATGTTGCATCATACTCCTCTCTTGATCCTTGAAAACTTCCTCCACACCAAACTCGAAACAACTCATTAGAGGGTTAGTGCACAATATAAATTGACATATTCAGAGGTGACACAATCATTCTTAACACTTCTGGACATTGCATAATGCTACTGGACATTAGTGGATCAAAGAAATTCATCCAACATAGCGAAAGAGGCAATGCGAAATAAAAGGCAGAATCTGTCAAAACAGAACAGTTCGTATTGACGAATTTTAAAATGGAACCAGACTTGCTCAAACGAAAATGCTCAAATTGAATGAAAGTTGCGTACATATCTGAGGATCATGCTCGTAAATTGGCGTAATTTTCTGAGCTACCTACAGGGAGATAGACCCAGATTCGTGACAGCAAAGAAATCTGGAACTGCGCAGTAATCCAAATCTACTACTTACTTTTCTATCAACGGCTTAACTTGGCACAACAAAACTCAAAACTAAGATAAGGAGAGGTTGCTACAGTAGTAAACAACTTCCAAGACACAAAATAAAAACAAAGTACTGTAGGTAAAACATGGGTTGTCTCCCATAAGCGCTTTTCTTTAACGCCTTTCAGCTAGGCGCAGAAAGTGTGTATCAAGTAACATCGAGAGATGAAGCATCAACATCATAGTTTGTTCTAATAATAGAATCATAAGGTACCTTCATTCTCTTTCTAGGGAAGTGTTCCATACCTTTCTTGAGAGGAAATTGATATTTTATATTACCTTCCCTCATATCAATAATAGCACCAACAGTTCGAAGAAAAGGTCTTCCCAATATAATTGGACAAGATGCATTGCATTCAATATCCAAGACAACAAAATCAACGGGAACAAGGTTATTGTTAACGGTGATGCGAACATTATCAACTTTACCCAAAGGTTTCTTTGTAGAATGATCAGCAAGATTAACATCCAAATAACAATTTTTCAGCGGTGGCAAGTCAAGCATATTATAAATTTTCTTAGGCATAACGAAATACTTGCACCAAGATCACATAAAGCATTACAATCAAAATCTTTAACCTTCATCTTAATGATGGGCTCCCAACCATCTTCTAGCTTTTTAGGAATAGAGGCTTCGCGCTCTAGTTTCTCTTCTCTAGCTTTTATGAGAGCGTTTGTAATATGATGCGTGAAAGCCAAATTTATAGCACTAGCATTAGGACTTTTAGCAAGTTTTTGCAAGAACTTTATAACTTCAGAGATGTGGCAATCATCAAAATTCAAACCATTATAATCTAAAGCAATGGGATCATCATCCCCAATGTTGGAAAAAATTTCAGCAGCTTTATCACGGGCGGTTTCAGCAGTTTAGCGATTTCGAGCAGTTTTTCGCGCTTTGCATTATAAGTGGAAACATTGCTAACACCAATTCTTTTATTAGTATGAGTAGGAGGTGCAGCAACATGTGTAGCATTAGCATTACTAGTGGTGGTAATAGTCCAAACTTTAGCTATATTCTTCTCTTTAGCTAGTTTTTCATTTTCTTCTCTATCCCACCTAGCACGCAGTTCAGCCATTAATCTTATATTCTCATTAATTCTAACTTGAATGGCATTTGCTGTAGTAACAATTTTATTTTCAATATCCCTATTAGGCATAACTTTTGATTTCAAAAGATCAACATCGGAAGCAAGACTATCAACTCTAGAAACAAGAATATCAATTTTATGGAGTTTTTCCTCAACAGATTTGTTAAGGGCAGTTTGTGTACTAATAAATTCTTTAAGCATAGCTTCAAGTCCAGGGGGTGAATTCCTATTATTGTTGTAAGAATTTCCATAAGAATTACCATAGCCGTTGCCATTATTATAAGGATATGGCCTATAGTTGTTACTAGAATTGTTGCGGTAAGCATTGTTGTTGAAATTATTATTTTTAATGAAGTTTACATCAACATGTTCTTATTGTGCAACCAATGAAGCTAACGGAACGTTATTAGGATCAATATTAGTCCTATCATTCACAAGCATAGACATAATAGCATCAACCTTATCATTCAAGGAAGAGGATTCCTCAACAGAATTTACCTTCTTACCTTGTGGAGCTCTTTCCGTGTGCCATTCAGAGTAGTTGATCATCATATTATCAAGAAGCTTTGTTGCTTCACCAAGAGTGATGGACATAAAGGTACCTCCAGCAGCTGAATCCAATAAATTCCGTGAAGAAAAATTTAGTCCTGCATAGAAGGTTTGGATGATCATCCAAGTAGTCGATCCATGGGTTGGGCAATTTTTAACTAGAGATTTCATTCTTTCCCAAGCTTGAGCAACATGTTCAGTATCTAATTGTTTAAAATTCATTATGCTACTCCTCAAAGATATAATTTTAGCAGGGGGATAATATCTACCAATAAAAGCATCCTTGCATTTAGTCCATGAATCAATACTATTCTTAGGCAGAGATAACAACCAATCTTTAGCTCTTCCTCTTAATGAGAAAGGGAACAATTTTAGTTTAATAATATCACCATCTACATCTTTATATTTTTGAATTTCACATAGTTCAACAAAATTATTAAGATGGGCAGCAGCATCATCAGAACTAATTCCAGAAAATTGATCTTTCATAACAAGATTCGAAGAAAGCAGGTTTAATTTCAAAGAATTCTGCTGTAGTAGCAGGTGGAGCAATAGGTGTGCATAAGAAATCATTATTATTTGTGTTTGTGAAGTCACACAACTTAGTATTTTCAGCGTTGGCCATTTTAGCAACAGTAAATAAAGCAAACTAGATAAAGTAAATGCAAGTAAACTAATTTTTTTTTGTGTTTTCGATATAGCAAACAAGATAGCAAATAAAGTAAAACTAGCAACTAATTTTTTTGTATTTTGATTTAGTGCAGCAAACAAAGTAGTTAATAAAACTAAGCAAGACAAAAACAAAGTAAAGAGATTGAGAAGTGGAGACTCCCCTTGCAGCGTGTCTTGATCTCCCCGCAACGGCGCCGAGAAAATATGCTTGATGGCGTGTATTTCACACGTTCGTTGGGCAACCCCAAGAGGAAGGTATGATGAGCACAGCAGCAAGTTTTCCCTCAGAAAGAAACCAAGGTTTATCGAACCAGGAGGAGCCAAGAAGCACGTTGAAGGTTGATGGCGGCGAGATGTAGTGCGGCGCAACACCGGAGATTCGGCGCCAACGTGGAACTCGCACAACACAACCAAAGTACTTTGCCCCAACGAAACGAGTGAGGTTGTCAATCTCACCGGCTTGCTGTAACAAAGGATTAACCGTATTGTGTGGAAGATGATTGTTTGCAGAGAAAACAGTAAAAACAAGTATTGCGATGGATTGTATTTCGATAAAGAGAATTGGACCGGGGTCCACAGTTCACTAGAGGTGTCTCTCCCATAAGACGAACAAGCATGTTGGGTGAACAAATTACAGTTGGGCAATTGACAAATAAAGAGAGCATGACAATGCACATACATATCATGATGAGTATAGTGAGATTTAATTGGGCATTACGACAAAGTACATAGACCGCCATCCAACCGCATCTATGCCTAAAAAGTCCACCTTCGAGGTTATCATCCGAACCCCCTCCAGTATTAAGTTGCAAGCAACAGACAATTGCATTAAGTATGGTGCGTAATGTAATCAACAACTACATCCTTAGACATAGCATCAATGTTTTATCCCTAGTGGCAACAGGACAACACAACCTTAGAACTTTCGTCACCTGTCCCGAGTGTCAATGCGAGGCATGAACCCACTATCGAGCATAAGTACTCCCTCTTGGAGTTAAAAGCATCTACTTGGCCAGAGCATCTACTAATAACGGAGAGCATGCAAGATCATAAACAACACATAGCGTAACTTTGATAATCAACATAACAAGTATTCTCTATTCATCGGATCCCAACAAACGCAACATATAGAATTACATATAGACGATCTTGATCATGATAGGCAGCTCACAAGATCCGACAATGATAGCACAATGGGGGGAAGACAACCATCTAGCTACTGCTATGGACCCATAGTCCAGGGGTAGACTACTCACTCATCACTCCGGAGGCGACCATGGCGGTGTAGAGTCCTCCGGGAGATGATTCCCCTCTCCGACGAGGTGCCGGGAGGCGATCTCCGGGATCCCCGAGATGGGATCGGCGGTGACGGCGTCTGCGGAAGGTTTTCCGTATCGTGGCTCTCGGTGCTGGGGGTTTCGTCACGGAGGCTTTAAGTAGGCGGAAGGGTAGGTCGAGAGGCGGCACGGGGGCCCAAACCATAGGCCGGCGCGGCCGGGGGTGGGGCCGCGCCGCCCTAGGGTTTGGCCACCCCGTGGCCCCTCTTCGTCTCGTCTTCGGTCTTCCGGAAGCTTCGTGGAAAAATAGGCCTCCGGGCTTTTATTTCGTCCAATTCCGAGAATATTTCTTTACTAGGATTTACGAAACCAAAAACAGCGAGAAAACAGACAGCGGCACTTCGGCATCTTGTTAATAGGTTAGTTCCAGAAAATGCACGAATATGACATAAAGTGTGCATAAAACATGTAGATAACATCAATAATGTGGCATGGAACACAAGAAATTATCGATACGTTGGAGACGTATCAGCGTGCCAGAATGTGTTGACGTCAGAAACCCACCGGCGGGTAGAGACGAGCAACACCGTAGAGCCGGGAACAACTAGGGCTGCGGCTGGCCCTAGTCCCTCTGAGCGACGGCCCGCAAAGCCTCCTGGTCGCACGCACCGATGTTTATCACAAGGACGTGCCACCTGACCTATACCTGGTCAGGAAGGTGTGAATGATGCCTCGCTTAGTTTCCTGCAGGGCACACACGTAAACGTTAAATACGAGCCTCGATCGGCTCTCGGAGTTATCTCGTGAATCGGCTCAAGGAGCCGATCCACCCATGATTCGGACGAGGTGTCCGAATATATGGTGGTCCTGCTTGATCAAGGTAAAGCTGATGAGATCTACGACGATATGGGGTTTTCACCGCATAATCGGATCATCCTACTCCGAGGTTGGGCCTCGCGGCCACGCACGGTGATCGTAAGCCGATCCTAAACAGGGCCTAAAAACCAACACGAGGTTGATCCTCGGAACATCCCGCTTAGGGCCAACGAACGACACCCTACGTGCCGCTGGATCCTCCCCCCTTTGTAAGGCCTAACTATTGCAGATATTAAACTAATCCTTGTAGAACAAGGAGCAACCGTAACGGATCAGATCTACTATACTACGATCAAGCGGGGTGCCGCCCCTACGCCTAAGACAGGCGTAAGGGCGGCTAGACATGCAGGGGTTGCACTACGAAAGCATGTAATCATGAAGAACGATGCTAACCCTAACATGTCTAAGATAACTACGCTGCTCGCCATAAAAAACGCTTCAGCACGAGCAGCGCATGAACAACGTGGGTAGGCTTGTGCTGCCTAGATCGCAAGATGCGATCTAGGCAGCATGGTGCTTACCGGTAGAAACCCTCGAGACGAAGGAGTTGGCGATGCGCCGAGATTTGTTTGTGGTTGAACGTTTGTTGTTGTTTATTCCATAAACCCTAGGTACATATTTATAGTCCAGGGGACTTTCTAATGTGGGCGTGCACTAAACCGTGCACGAGATAAACTCTAACTTTTAATCTAAATACGATCTATGGTAATTAAAGATACACGGGCAATATAGCCCAAATTCCCCAAACAAGGCCGCTTCAGAGATCTTCCACGTGTAATCTTCCAAGCCCATCTTGACCGCGGCCCACCTCGTGATTTAGCCAAAATCTGGTGATAACAGATGTGGCCGAATAAAAATATAGTTTCAGGGGAGGAACCTGATAATGTTGTCGATGAAGAAGGGGATGCCTTGGGCATCCCCAAGCTTAGACGCTTGAGTCTTCTTAGAATATGCAGGGGTGAACCACCGGGGCATCCCCAAGCTTAGAGCTTTCACTCTCCTTGATCGTATTGTATCATACTCCTCTCTTGATCCTTGAAAACTTCCTCCACACCAAACTCGAAACAACTCATTAGAGGATTAGTGCACAATAAAAATTAACATGTTAAGAGGTGACATAATCATTCTTAACACTTCTGGACATTGCATAAAGCTACTGGACATTAATGGATCAAAGAAATTCATCCAACATAGCAAAAGAGGAAATGCGAAATAAAAGGCAAAAAACTGTCAAAACAGAACAGTCCGTAAAGATGGATTTTATTAGGGCACCAGACTTGCTCAAATGAAAATGCCCAAATAGAATGAAAGTTGCGTACATATCTGAGGATCACTCACGTAAATTGGCTTAATTTTCTGAGTTACCTACAGAGAATTAGACCCAGATTCGTGACAGCAAAGAAATCTGTTTCTGCGCAGTAATCCAAATCTAGTATTCACTTTACTATCAAAGACTTTACTTGGCACAACAAAACATAAAACTAAGATAAGGAGAGGTTGCTACAGTAGTAAACAACTTCCAAGACTCAAATATAAAACAAAAATACTGTAGTAAAAACATGGGTTGTCTCCCATAAGCGCTTTTCTTTAACGCCTTTCAGCTAGGCGCAGAAAGTGTGTATCAAGTATTATCAAGAGATGAGGCATCAACATCATAACCAGGGGTGTTGGGAGTTTTCTCAACCATGCATTGTATATTATCTATGTAAGTTTCAGAGGCTCCCTTTTCATTAGTCTTAGGCTTGCTATTCTCATCAAACAAATTTTCAGGAACAAGCCAAGCATAGTTATTTTGTAGTGCATCATTCATAGCTAGGAGTTTACATGGTATTGGTGCTTTGATCTCCCCACCATCATTAGCATTATCAGTATATTTCATTCTATACATATCCATTTTTTCAAGTGTTCTTTTAAAGTCGTTATAAAAGCCAAGTCTCTTATGCTTAATAAAAACTTTTCTAGCTTCTATAGCTATATCTTCAAATTCTCGCACTAAGACTTTTAGAACAAAATCTCTCTTCTCTCCCCGCTCCATATCAGAAAGTATAAGAAACATGTGTTGTATCATGGGGTTGAGACTAATAAATCTAGCTTCCATCATGCGTACCAAACAAACAGAGGCATCTTCATAAGTAGGGACAGCTTTTGCAAGTGGTATATCTTTAAGATCTTCATGCATACTAACATGGGTGAAAAATTCTTCTATATTATCTCTTCCAATTATAGACCCTTGTCCCACGAGTATATCTTTTACAGTAAAATTAAGAGGAAACATGTTGAAATAAGTAAAGCAAATGCAAGTAACTAATTTTTGTGTGTTTTTGATATAGAGTGCAAGATAGTAAATAAAGTAAAACTAGCAACTAATTTTTTTGTGTTTTGATATAAGTGCAGCAAACAAAGTAGTAAATAAAATAAAGCAAGACAAAAACGAAGTAAAGAGATTGAGAAGTGGAGACTCCCCTTGCAGCGTGTCTTGATCTCCCCGGCAACGGCGCCAGAAAAGAGCTTGATGGCGTGTAACTCACACGTTCGTTGGGAACCCCAAGAGGAAGGTATGATGCGCACAACGAGCAAGTTTTCCCTCGAGAAAGAAACCAAGGTTTATCGAACAAGGAGGAGCCAAGAAGCACGTTGAAGGTTGATGGCGGCGGGATGTAGTGCGGCGCAACACCGGAGATTCCGGCGCCAACGTGGAACCTGCACAACACAACCAAAGTACTTTGCCCCAACGAAACGAGTGAGGTTGTCAATCTCACCGGCTTGCTGTAACAAAGGATTAACCGTATTGTGTGGAAGATGATTGTTTGCAAGAAACGAGTAAAAACAAGTATTGCGAGCAGATTTGTATTTCGAGTATAAAAGAATGGACCGGGGTCCACGAGTTCACTAGAGGTGTCTCTCCCATAAGATAAAAGCATGTTGGGTGAACAAATTACAGTCGGGCAATTGACAAATAGAGAGAGCATAATAATGCACATACATGTCATGATAAGTATAGTGAGATTTAATTGGGCATTACGACAAAGTACATAGACCGCCATCCAGCTGCATCTATGCCTAAAAAGTCCACCTTCAGGTTATCATCCGAACCCCTTCCAGTATTAAGTTGCAAAGCAACAAACAATTGCATTAAGTATGGTGCGTAATGTAATCAACAACTACATCCTTAGACATAGCATCAATGTTTTATCCCTAGTGGCAACAACACAACACAACCTTAGAACTTTACGTCACTCGTCCCGGTATCAATGGAGGCATGAACCCACTATCGAGCATAAATACTCCCTCTTGGAGTTAAGAGCAAAAACTTGGCCAGAGCCTCTACTAATAACAGAGAGCATGCAAGATCATAAAAAACACATAGGTAATAACTTGATAATTAACATAACATAATATTCTCTATCCATCGGATCCCGACAAACACAACATATAGTATTACAGATAGATGATCTTGATCATGTTAGGCAGCTCACAAGATCCGACAATGAAGCACAATGAGGAGAAGACAACCATCTAGCTACTGCTATGGACCCAAAGTCCAGGGGTGAACTACTCACTCATCACTCCGGAGGCGACCATGGCGGTGAAGAGTCCTCCGGGAGATGAATCCCCTCTCCGGCGGGGTGCCGGAGGAGATCTCCAGAATCCCCCGAGATGGGATTGGCGGCGGCGGCGTCTCTGGAAGGTTTTCCGTATCGTGGTTCTCGGTACTGGGGTTTTAGCGAAGGAGGCTTTAAGTAGGCGGAAGGGCAACGTGGGGGGCCACACGAGGGCCCCACACCATAGGTCGGCGCGGCCAGGGCCAAGGCCACGCCGCCCTATGGTGGCGGCGCCTCGTGGCCCCACTTCGACTCCTCTTCGGTCTTCCGGAAGCTTCGTGGCAAAATAGGACCCTGGGCGTTGATTTCGTCCAATTCCGAGAATATTTCGTTACTAGGATTTACGAAACCAAAAACAGCAGAAAACGACAAGCTGGCTCTTCGGCATCTTGTTAATAGGTTAGTTCCAGAAAATGCACGAATATGACATAAAGTGTGCATAAAACATGTAGATATCATCAATAATGTGGCATGGAACATAAGAAATTATCGATACGCCGGAGACGTATCACTAACTTCCAAGCAACATACAAGAGACCTATTGGAATCGAAGAGTTACGGCACTGCCAACAGAAGCCGAAGGAGTCATTGCGTGCATATATCGAGAGATTCACTAAAATCTTGAACGCTGCCGAAGATGTTTCTGTTGATAGAGCAATCGATGCCTTTAGAGATGGCATCCGACATGAAACTTACATAGAAGAACTTGGACGCAAGAAGCCAAAAACTATAATCAAGTTAATGGAAATTGCCAACAGCTGGGCTGATGGCGAAGACAATATACGAAGACCGCGACAGCGCAGTGACGACGAAGACGACGATAAGCCGAAGAATGATTCGGGTGGTCGCAGGGATCATCGCAAGAAGAGGAAGGACCGCAGTTACGATGACAACAACTTGGTAGCTGCTGGATATTCCGATCGGCTAGATGATCGGTATGACGACAGGCGAGATGATCGACAGGACGGCAACCGGAGCAACTCTGGGAACCGTAGCAACTACAAACCACGACCCCAGAGGACCCCCGAGTTACCTTTCGATGAGCAGATAAATGCTCCTTGCTATCTGCACGCATACATCGACTCTAAAGACAACAAGAAAAAGTCAAGCCACTTGCTCAGAGATTGTCGACAGTTCATCGAGATGCAGAAGCTCATTCAGCAGCAGCAGCCGACGCCACCACCACCTCCACCTCAGCACCAGGTCCAGCAAGTTCAGCCTCACAACCCTAACGAGTCCTTTCCACCACCGCGCGGGCAGATGAGCATGATTCACAAGACTGGTGTTTCGAGGAGGGAGATGAAGAAGCTCACCCAAGAAATGAACCTGGCGGAAAGCATCATGGCTAATATCCCTGAGTATATCGACTGGTCATCTCAGAGTATCACGTTCAGTAGGGCAGATCACCCGATGAAAATCCCAAAGCCAGGACATGCTACGCTAGTGGTCGAGGCGCAAATTGGAGGATTTAAGATGAGCAAAGTTTTTATGGACGGTGGAAGTGGACTAAACCTGATATTCCTCGACACGATCAAAACTATGGGAATTACGATGAGGATGCTAGAAGAGACAGATACCTGTTTTCATGGGATCCTCCCCACCTCACCGGCGTACTCTATTGGAAAAGTTTACCTGAACGTTGTCTTTGGTAAACCCGACAACTTCAGGAAGGAAAAGATTGAGTTCGAAGTAGTGAATTGGAAATCACAGTACCACGCTATACTCGGAAGATCAGCTTATGCCAAGTTCATGGTTGTGCCGCACTACGCATACCTCAAGCTGAAAATGCCTGGGAACAACGGGACAAACATCAGTCTATGGAAGTTTCTCACGCTCAGACAATTGTGATCGCGAGTTTCAGAAGATCGCTGCAAAATTTGGGCTCAGGCAGGAAGCTGTCGACCTCCCTTCAAAATCGTCGGCACGTGATAGTAAGGAAGATGAGCGCGTCAACAAGATGAAGAAGAAGCCTGCCGATCTTACTTTAGAGGTTCCAACAGTGAAAACTTCGGCAGCTGACGGCACGGCAGTCACAGAAGAAAACAAAACCCTGGCAATCACCGCCCGGACTCCTGGTGGAATCAGCGATGCTTCCAAAACCGCTGACGCGGTGGACAAGCTTGAAGACAAGAAGAACCCTCTGATACGTCTCCGACGTATCGATAATTTCTTCTGTTCCATGCCACATTATTGATGATATCTACATGTTTTATACACATTATATGTCGTATTTATGCATTTTCCGGCACTAACCTATTAACAAGATGCCGAAGAGCCGATTCTTTGTTTTACGCTGTTTTTGGTTTCAGAAATCCTAGTAAAGAAATATTCTCGGAATTGGACGAAATCAACGCCCAGGGTCCTATTTTTCCACGAAGCTTCCAGAAGACCGAAGGGAAGACGAAGTGGGGCCATGGGGCACCGCCACACTAGGGCGGCGCGGCCCAGGAGGGGCCCGCGCGGCCCTGCTGTGTGGGGCCCCCGTGACCCCTCCGACTCCGCCCTTCCGCCTACTTAAGGTCTTCGTCGCGAAACCCCCAGTACCGAGAGCCACGATACGGAAAACCTTCCAGAGACGCCGCCGCCGCCAATCCCATCTCGGGGGATTCTGGAGATCACCTCCGGCACCCTGCCGGAGAGGGGATTCATCTCCCGGAGGACTCTTCACCGCCATGGTCGCCTCCGGAGTGATGAGTGAGTAGTTCACCCCTGGACTTTGGGTCCATAGCAGTAGCTCGATGGTTGTCTTCTCCTCATTGTGCTTCATTGTCGGATCTTGTGAGCTGCCTAACATGATCAAGATCATCTATCTGTAATTCTATATGTTGTGTTTGTCGGGATCCGATGGATAGAGAATACTATGTTATGTTGATTATCAATCTATTACCTATGTGTTGTTTATGATCTTGCATGCTCTCCGTTATTAGTAGAGGCTCCGGCCAAGTTTTTGCTCTTAACTCCAAGAGGGAGTATTTATGCTCGATAGTGGGTTCATGCCTCCATTAAATGCAGGACGAGTGACGAAAGTTCTAAGGTTGTGGATGTCGTTGTTGCCACTAGGGATAAAACATTGATGCTATGTCTACGGATGTAGTTATTGATTACATTACATACCATACTTAATGCAATTGTACGTTGTTTACAACTTAATGCTTGGAAGGGGCTCGGATGATAACTCTGAAGGTGGACTTTTTAGGCATAGATGCATGCTTGGATAGCGGTCTATGTACTTTGTCGTAATGCCCAATTAAATCTCACAATACTCATCATATCATGTATGTGCATGGTCATGCCCTCTCTATTTGTCAATTGCTGACTGTAATTTGTTCACCCAACATGCTATTTATCTTATGGGAGAGACACCTCTAGTGAGCTGTGGACCCCGGTCCATTCTTTTACATCGAATACAATCTCTTGCAATACTTGTTTTACTGTTTTCCGCAAACAATCATCATCCACACTATACATCTAATCCTTTGTTACAGCAAGCCGGTGAGATTGACAACCTCACTGTTTCGTTGGGGCAAAGTACTTTGGTTGTGTTGTGCAGGTTCCACGTTGGCGCCGGAATCTCTGGTGTTGCGCCGCACTACATCCCGCCGCCATCAACCTTCAACGTGCTTCTTGGCTCCTCCTTGTTCGATAAACCTTGGTTTCTTTCTGATGGAAAACTTGCTGCTGTGCGCATCATACCTTCCTCTTGGGGTTCCCAACGAACGTGTGAGTTACACGCCATCAAGCATATTTTCTGGCGCCGTTGCCGGGGAGATCAAGACACGCTGCAAGGGGAGTCTCCACAATCCAATCTCTTTACTTTGTTTTTGTCTTGCTTTATTTTATTTACTACTTTGTTTGCTGCACTTATATCAAAACACAAAAAAATTAGTTGCTAGCTTTACTTTATTTACTGTCTTGCACTCTATATCAAAAACACAAAAAATTAGTTTACTTGCATTTACTTTATCTAGTTTGCTTTATTTACTACTGCTAAAATGGACACTCCTGAAAATACTAAGTTGTGTGACTTCACAACCACAAATAATAATGATTTCTTATGCACACCTATTGCTCCACCTGCTACTACAACAGAATTCTTTGAAATTAAACCTGCTTTACTGAATCTTGTTATGAGAGAGCAATTTTCTGGTGTTACTTCTGATGATGCTGCTGCCCATCTCAATAATTTTGTTGAATTGTGTGAAATGCAAAAGTATAAAGATGTAGATGGTGATATTATAAAATTAAAATTATTTCCTTTCTCATTAAGAGGAAGAGCTAAAGATTGGTTGCTATCTCTCGCCTAAGAATAGTATTGATTCATGGACTAAATGCAAGGATGCTTTTATTGGTAGATATTATCCCCCTGCTAAAATTATATCTTTGAGAAGTAGCATAATGAATTTTAAACAATTGGATAATGAGCATGTTGCACAAGCTTGGGAAAGAATGAAATCTTTGGTTAAAAATTGCCCAACCCATGGACTCGACTACTTGGATGATCATCCAAACCTTTTATGCAGGACTGAATTTTTCTTCGCGGAACCTATTGGATTCAGCTGCTGGAGGTACCTTTATGTCCATCAATCTTGGTGAAGCAACAAAGCTCCTTGATAATATGATGATTAATTACTCTGAATGGCACACAGAAAGAGCTCCACAAGGTAAGAAGGTAAATTCTGTCGAAGAAACCTCTTCCTTGAGTGATAAGATTGATGCTATTATGTCTATGCTTGTGAATGATAGGACTAATGTTGATCCTAATAATGTTCCGTTAGCTTCATTGGTTGCTCAAGAAGAACATGTTGATGTAAACTACATTAAAAATAATAATTTCAACAACAATGCTTATCGGAATAATTCTAGTAATAACTATAGGCCATATCCTTATAATAATGGTAACGGTTATGGTAATTCTTATGGAAATTCTTACAACAATAATAGGAACACACCCCCTGGACTAGAAGCTATGCTTAAAGAATTTATTAGTACACAAACTGCTTTTAATAAATCTGTTGAGGAAAAGCTCAATAAAATTGATATTCTCGCTTCTAAGGTTGATAGTCTTGCCTCTGATGTTGATCTTTTGAAATCGAAAGTTATGCCTAATAAGGATATTGAAAATAAAATTGTTACTACAGCAAATGCCATCCAAGTTAGAATTAATGAGAATATAAGGTTAATGGCTGAATTGCATGCTAGGTGGGAAAGAGAGGAAAATGAAAAACTAGCTAAAAGGAGTAATGTAGCTAAAGTTTGGACTATTACTACCACTAGTAATGCTAATGATTCATATGTTACTGCAACTCCTACTATCAATGGTAAAATAATTGGTGTTGGCAATGCTTCTACTCCTAATGCAAAGCCTGCAAAACTGCAAAAAACTGCTAAAACTGCTGAAACTGCCTGTGATAAAACTGCTGAAATTTTTTCCAACATTGGGGATGATGATCCCATTGCTTTAGATTATAATGGTTTAGATTTTGATGATTGCCATATATCTGAAGTTATAAAGTTCTTGCAAAAACTTGCTAAGAGTCCCAATGCTAGTGCTATAAACTTGGCTTTCACAAAACATATTACAAATGCTCTCATAAAAGCTAGAGAAGAGAAACTAGAGCGTGAAGCTTCTATTCCTAGAAAGCTAGAGGATGGTTGGGAGCCCATCATTAAGATGGAGGTCAATAACTTTGATTGTAATGCTTTATGTGATCTTGGTGCAAGTATTTCCGTTATGCCTAAGAAGATTTATAATATGCTTGACTTGCCACCATTGAAAAATTGTTATTTGGATGTTAATCTTGTTGATGATGCTATAAAGAAACCTTTGGGGAGAGTTGATAATGTTCGCATTACCGTTAACAATAACCTTGTCCCCGTTGATTTTATTGTCTTGGATATTGAATGCAATGCATCTTGCCCCATTATATTGGGAAGACCTTTTCTTCGAACTGTTGGTGTTATCATTGATATGAAGGAAGGTAATATTAAATATCAATTTCCTCTCAAGAAAGGTATGGAACACTTCCCTAGAAAGAGAATGAAGTTACCTTTTGATTCTATTATTAGAACAAGTTATGATGTTGATACTTCGTCTCTTGATAACACTTGATACACACTTTACTGCGCCTAGCTGAAAGGCGTTAAAGAAAAGCGCTTATGGGAGACAACCCATGTTTTTACTACAGTATTTTTGTTTTGAATTTGAGTCTTGGAAGTTGTTTACTACTGTAGCAACCTCTCCTTATCTTAGTTTTATGCATTGTTGTGCCAAGTAAAGTCTTTGATAGTAAGGTTCATACTAGATTTGGATTCTTGCGCGAGAAACAGATTTCTTTGCTTGTCATGAATCTGGGCCTAATTCTCTGTAGGTAACTCAGAAAATTATGCCAATTTACGTGAGTGATCCTCAGATATGTACGCAACTTTCATTCAATTGGGGCATTTTCATTTGAGCAAGTCTGGTGCCATTTTAAAATTCGTCTTTACGAACTGTTCTGTTTTGAGATATTCTGCCTTTTATTTCGCATTGCCTCTTTTGCTATGTTGGATAAATTTCTTTGATCCATTAATGTCCAGTAGCTTTATGCAATGTCCAGAAGTGTTAAGAATGATTATGTCACCTCTGAACATGTTAATTTTTATTGTGCACTAACCCTCTAATGAGTTGTTTCGAGTTTGGTGTGGAGGAAGTTTTCAAGGATCAAGAGAGGGAAATGATGCAATATGATCAAGGAGAGTGAAAGCTCTAAGCTTGGGGATGCCCCGGTGGTTCACCCCTGCATATATTAAGAAGACTCAAGCGTCTAAGCTTGGGGATGCCCAAGGCATCCCCTTCTTCATCGACAACATTATCAGGTTCCTCCCCTGAAACTATATTTTTATTCCATCACATCTTATGTGGTTTGCTTGGACCGTCGGTTTGTTTTTGTTTGAATAAAATGGATCCTAGAATTCATTGTGTGGGAGAGAGACACGCTCCGCTGTTGCATATGGACAAATATGTCCTTAGGCTTTACTAATAGTATTCATGGCGAAGGTTGAATCTTCTTCGTTAAATTGTTATATGGTTGGAATCGGGAAATGCTACATGTAGTAATTCTAAAAGTCTTGAATAATTTGATACTTGGCAATTGTTGTGCTCATGTTTAAGCTCTTGCATCATATACTTTGCACCTATTAATGAAGAAATACATAGAGCTTGCTAAAATTTGGTTTGCATATTTGGTCTCTCTAAAGTCTAGATAATTTCTAGTATTGAGTTTTGAACAACAAGGAAGACGGTGTAGAGTCTTATAATGTTTACAATATGTCTTTTATGCGAGTTTTGCTGTACCGGTTCATCCTCGTGTTTGTTTCAAATAACCTTGCTAGCCTAAACCTTGTATCGAGAGGAAATACTTCTCATGCATCCAAAATCCTTGAGCCAACCACTATGCCATTTGTGTCCACCATACCTACCTACTACATGGTATTTCTCCGCCATTCCAAAGTAAATTGCTTGAGTGCTACCTTTAAAATTTCCATCATTCGCCTTTACAATATATAGCTCATGGGACAAAATAGCCTTAAAAACTATTGTGGTATTGAATATGTACTTATGCACTTTATCTCTTATTAAGTTGCTTATTGTGCGATAACAATGTTTCTGGGGACGCCATCAACTACTCTTTGTTGAATATCATGTGAGTTGCTATGCATGTCCGTCTTGTCTGAAGTAAGAGAGATCTACCACTTTATTGGTTAGAGCATGCATATTGTTAGAGAAGAACATTGGGCCGCTAACTAAAGCCATGAATCATGGTGGAAGTTTCAGTTTTGGACATATATCCTCAATCTCATATGAGAACATTAATTTTTGCTACATGCTTATGCATTAAAGAGGAGTCCATTATCTGTTGTCCATGTTGTCCCGGTATGGATGTCTAAGTTGAGAATAATCAAAAGCGAGAAATCCAAAATGCGGGCTTTCTCCTTAGACCTTTGTACAGGCGGCATGGAGGTACCCCTTTGTGACACTTGGTTAAAACATGTGTATTGCGATGATCCGGTAGTCCAAGCTAATTAGGACAAGGTGCGGGCACTATTAGTATACTATGCATGAGGCTTGCAACTTGTAAGATATAATTTACATGATACATATGCTTTATTACTACCGTTGACAAAATTGTTTCATGTTTTCAAAACCAAAGCTCTAGCACAAATATAGCAATCGATGCTTTCCTCTTTGAAGGACCTTTCTTTTACTTTTATGTTGAGTCAGTTCACCTATTTCTCTCCACCTCAAGAAGCAAACACTTGTGTGAACTGTGCATTGATTCCTACATACTTGCATATTGCACTTGTTATATTACTCTATGTTGACAATATCCATGAGATATACATGTTACAAGTTGAAAGCAACCGCTGAAACTTAATCTTCCTTTGTGTTGCTTCAATACCTTTACTTTGATTTATTGCTTTATGAGTTAACTCTTATGCAAGACTTATTGATGCTTGCCTTTAAGTGCTATTCATGAAAAGTCTTTGCTTCATGATTCAGTTGTTTACTCATGTCATTACCATTGTTTTGATCGCTGCATTCATTACATATGCTTACAATAGTATGATCAAGGTTATGATGGCATGTCACTCCAGAAATTATCTTTGTTATCGTTTACCTCGCTTCGGGGTGAGCAGGAACTAAGCTTGGGGATGCGATACGTCTCCGACGTATCGATAATTTCTTATGTTCCATGCCACATTATTGATGATATCTACATGTTTTATACACATTATATGTCGTATTTATGCATTTTCCGGCACTAACCTATTAACAAGATGCCGAAGAGCCGCATGTCGTTGTTCTCGCTGTTTTTGGTTTCAGAAATCCTAGTAAAGAAATATTCTCGGAATTGGACGAAATCAACACCCAGGGTCCTATTTTGCCACGAAGCTTCCAGAAGACCGAAGGGAAGACGAAGTGGGGCCACGGGGCGCCGCCACACTAGGGCGGCGCGGCCCAGGAGGGGCCCGCGCGGCCCCGCTGTGTGGGGCCCCCGTGACCCCTCCGACTCCCCCCTTCCGCCTACTTAAGGTCTTCGTCGCGAAACCCCCGGTCACCGAGAGCCACGATACGGAAAACCTTCCGGAGACGCCGCCGCCGCCAATCCCATCTCGGGGATTCACGGAGATCACCTCCGGCCCCCTGCCGGAGAGGGGATTCATCTCCCGGAGGACTCTTCACCGCCATGGTCGCCTCCGGAGTGATGAGTGAGTAGTTCACCCCTGGACTATGGGTCCATAGCAGTAGCTAGATGGTTGTCTTCTCCTCATTGTGCTTCATTGTCGGATCTTGTGAGCTGCCTAACATGATCAAGATCATCTATCCGTAATTCTATATGTTGTGTTTGTCGGGATCCGATGGATAGAGAATACTATGTTATGTTGATTATCAATCTATTACCTATGTGTTGTTTATGATCTTGCATGCTCTCCGTTATTAGTAGAGGCTCTGGCCAAGTTTTTGCTCTTAACTCCAAGAGGGAGTATTTATGCTCGATAGTGGGTTCATGCCTCCATTAAATCCGGGATAGTGACGAGAAAGTTCTAAGGTTGTGGATGTGTCTGTTGCCACTAGGGATAAAACATTGATGCTATGTCTAAGGATGTAGTTATTGATTACATTACGCACCATACTTAATGCAATTGTCCGTTGTTTACAACTTAATACCGGAAGGGGTTCGGATGATAACCTGAAGGTGGACTTTTTAGGCATAGATGCATGATGGATAGCGGTCTATGTACTTTGTCGTAATGCCCAATTAAATCTCACAATACTCATCATATCATGTATGTGCATGGTCATGCCCTCTCTATTTGTCAATTGTCTGACTGTAATTTGTTCACCCAACATGCTATTTATCTTATGGGAGAGACACCTCTAGTGAACTGTGGACCCCGGTCCATTCTTTTACATCGAATACAATCTAATGCAATACTTGTTTTACTGTTTTCTGCAAACAATCATCATCCACACTATACATCTAATCCTTTGTTACGAGCAAGCCGGTGAGATTGACAACCTCACTGTTTCGTTGGGGCAAAGTACTTTGGTTGTGTTGTGCAGGTTCCACGTTGGCGCCGAATCTCCGGTGTTGCGCCGCACTACATCCCGCCGCCATCAACCTTCAACGTGCTTCTTGGCTCCTCCTGGTTCGATAAACCTTGGTTTCTTTCTGAGGGAAAACTTGCTGCTGTGCGCATCATACCTTCCTCTTGGGGTTCCCAACGAACGTGTGAGTTACACGCCATCACCCTCCTCTTGCTTAAGAGGATGGATAGTATTTCGTTTTTCCTTTTTTAGGCAGGGTGCTTTTTTGTCCCTTAGTTATTTGCTTACTTTATTAATGAAAACTTAAGTTTCGTTTCTCTGAAGCATTGCAGTAATTCGGGTCACCCGAACCACATCATCGTGAACCTTGTTTTGCATATCTCGGCGAACAGTGGTGCGATGAAAAAACACGTCTAGAGATTGCACTCAAATAAAGCCTCTGAAATTACGAGAGATATGATGCAAAATCAACAAGGTTCCTACCCTTTCGCTATAGATGCCTCAAAGAGTGCCGTAAATAGCAGGGAACATGAAACACATGTACTAACGACCCACGTTCGGCACTTTACTTATGGAAGTACCAAAGAGCGACGGAGTCATCGGCAGAGCTGGTGCTCCCGATATATTCGGGAGCTACTGTCAAGACATGCATCGGTTGAAAGCAAAGTTGCACATACAACAGGTTTTAGCAAGACCTGCAACACGAGCTGATCACTCAAATAATTTGCTACCGACAAACATACATAAGCATCTTAGTACAGATGCAAAGTCGAGTAATTAAGATTTACTCCTTCAAAATTTTTACAACGACATTAACATGGTAGAGGTACATATGCATACCCATGACTACGAAAACAATTCAACCTTAATCATCCGAACATTCGGATATAAAGAGTCAACAAGTCTTCTATCCACAACATGGACACGGCTTCGAACTACCCTTGTGAAGCCCCCTTTCCTGTGGATGCTGTGGAGGGTTCGTTAATTCTATCGACAACAATGGCGGCAGGCAGGCCCACCTTCGGGGTAAGCGGCTCCATAAAACTTGGCACATTGGCAATTGACATGAGGTCTGCCGAAGGATAACGCATGAGGACGCAGGCAAGTGTAGCTCTAGCTCCGGCAAGAAGTTGTGCCCGAACTAAATTTCGGATCTTCTTGGCGTTGCTAAATTCTGACATTAAAGTCAACATCATGGGAGGAACCGCGTTCAGATGGAACATCGTCTTCCAGATTACCCTCAACCCTTTGTAACACTTGTCGAAGAAACGGTGTACTTGCTGGACCCGGTCTTGGAACTTTGCGACAGTCGAAGCCTTCGACTGTTCCCTCCAGAAAACTTCGTCTGCTGATGATAGTTGGGTCAATGCGTTTACACGCTCATGTATGCGCTTGTTTTCCTCGGCCTTGTTCAGAGCTATGACTAGCAAAAGAACAGAAAGAAGATAAGAAAGTGCATTTCATGGAAAAGCAAAGAGCAAGAGGGCCGGGCCACTTACAGTTCAAACTTTTGGTGGCTTTGTGCAATTCAGTAAGCGCATAGCGCTCAGCGTCAGCCACAAGTTCATTTTTCTTGTTGATAATGTCAACTAAGGCATAAGTGCTGCGCATATTCTTCTCCATCTGCACGATCCGGTCCTTCATGCGCTGAAGTCGATCACTTTCAGGGATAGCACCCGAAGAATCATCGACAAAGGCAGACACAGGAAAAACCTGCAAAACATTGTTAAAAGGCGCGATGGATTATATGGAGTCATCATTGGAAATTACTCCCATCGGGAGCATGCAAGTACAAATGTTATAGCAAGGATATACTGGCAACATTGCCAGCATGGAATTCATTACAACCATATGAGTTTTATGACAAGACATTGTTTAATCAAGCAAAATTACAAGAATCAGGGAGCTTGGGTCTGGTTTGATAGGCTGGGACCGGCCGATGATTTCTTTGCTTCGACCAGCTCAAGGAGCTAGCGAGCACATGTAAGAGCCGAGGTTTTAAAGGCACCCAGATCGACGAATTTTCCATCGCGCCCCTTCGGCAGCTCTTTGGACATCTCTTCGATGTCAGCTTTGAAGCCGTGACCCATCATCAGTTGGAAGGCTAGGATGGCGCCATAGGTACGCGAAGTACGTTTGAATACCTCGATAACCTCCTTTGTGTTGACGGCAAAAGCGTCGATTAGCTGTCCCAAAGTCTTGTCTTGACTGATCTTGGGGAAAATCATCGAGTGGATCCGCGCCATGGCTCCCTTGCCCTATTGAAGAAGATCATGAGCAAGTTGATGAGACGCAAGCGTCATCGACAGAGCATTTGATGGAGAATTGCTCGGGACCTTGTCTAGAGCCTCAACAGGGATATCAGCAGCCTCTGAGAAGAATGAAATAAGAGGAAGACATTAACAAAAGAATTGATGTTTGCAAAAGCAATAATCAACGAGGAAACAAAACGAGGATTACTGAGCAAAGCCAAGGAGGACTGGCGAAGAAGATCATCCTTCTCCATCGCCCGGGCTTCAGCAGTAAGCCTGAATTCCTCCTCGTCCTTCAGCCTCCTCTTCAGCCCCTCGAGTTCCTCCTTCAAGGAGTCAATTTCTTGACGAGCTTCGGCAGCAATCTTTATTGCGCCTTCCAATTTTGAGGAGGAGGACTCGACCTCTTTTTGCAGCTGGGCCTTGTCGACCTCCAAAGAAGTGTATTGGGAGGCGAAAGATTCTAGAGATGATATAACAGCTCGCAAGTCCTTAAAAATAAGAAAAAAGTTTTATCGGGTGAAGAGCCTACTCAAGATCCATTCAAGAGATGTTGCATTCAAACAGGAAAAGACTTACAGGTTTCCCTGAAGGAGGAGTTGCAGCAGCGGCAGTCGAAGGAATATTCTTCCCCTTGGAAAGGGAAGAAACAGTCGATATTTGGGCCGTGGGGACTGTGGCAGGGGCCGAAGCCTCGGAAGCTGCAGGATCCGGCAGAGCAGCATTAGTTTTGGATTTCTTTGGCGGAGGCTCAATGAAATCTTCATCACTACAAAAGTAAACGATTGGCAGAGTCAAACAGAGGATACAAATAGCAAAAGCAGAACGCAAATTCTGAAGAAAAGGCAAGGACTTATAGATCGTAAAGACCATCTTTGTCGGCAAAGCCGCCGGATGACCTCTTCGAAGGCAGTGCTTCGGCCTCCTCCGCAGCTGCATCAACAAAGGCAGCATGATCAACGTCGTCATCATGCATTGATCCCGCTGTGTCGCTAATATCATTGGCTGCAGATTGGGGATTGATAAGGATGGCCTCAGGGTTTATTGGGTCAGCATGTTCGACTTCCGGGCTTGCATTTCCCTCAGTGTGAGACCCTACGGGGACTGAGGAATCTCCTCTCTCGGAAATGTCATTCGGCAGGTCTTGCAAATAGTCAGGATCTATGGGATTCTGTCGAAAGTAAAACAAGTAAGGACAATAGCAACCGCATTAATAAAGAGAAACATCACAATGAGAATATGAAAGAAGGAAATTACCTCGATTGGCGGGTGATCAACATCAAATGGTAGATGGGAAGATGTAAGAGGGATTGAATCTTCCTGGCTAAAGTGAGTAAGACACCGGACTTCGTCAAGCAGTTCCTTTTCGGATAGTTCGGCAGCATTTATCCTAGTCTCGTCCTTGGGACCCGAATACAACCACATCAGATGAGCTCTAACCATGATCGGCTGAACTCGACACTTCAAGAACACAGCGGCTACCTCTGTGCATGTCATGGTCTGACCATCAGCTTCCTTGATCCGAAGAAATCTGTCAAATAACTTGTCGACTGTTGGCTTTTCATCGAGAGAAAGGGTATTTTTCCAAGATTGCTTAGGCTTGGCTTCAAGAACATCGGAAAAGCGAGGAAGCTGTAATTCGGCTGTTGAAGAGTCTTTAATATAGAACCACTTCAGCCTCCATACTTGCACAGACTCCCTCATCGGGAAGTTGAAGTAATTAACTTATTTACGGGCAACGAAACCAACTCCACCGATAACAAAGGACCCGCCACTGCTATTATACCTTTTCACGAAGAAGATTTTCGTCCACAAACCAAAGTGTGGCTCAATGCCCAGGAACGCTTCGCAGAGAGTAATAAAGATAGCAAGGTGAAGGATTTAATTGGGAGTTAACTGCCACAGTTGGATCTCGTAAACTCGAAGGAGGTGGCGAAGGAATTTGTGAGCAGGAAGCGAAAGACCTCGATGCAAAAAAGATAAGAACATCATGGTAAAACCAGCGGGGGGATTGGGCCGTGAAATCGCACCTGGGAGAATGACATTCCCCTCACCAGAAGAAATATATCCGAGGCTCCTAGCCTTCTTCTCATCACGCTTCGTGGTGGTAGACACCGGGGATGGACTATGCAATAAAATAAAGATAAAAAGAGGTTGCTACAGTAGTAACAACTTCCAAGACACAGCAAAACAGTAGCAAAATAAAACATGGGTTATCTCCCAAGAAGTGCTTTCTTTATAGCCATTAAGATGGGATCAGTAATTTTAATGATGCTCACATGAAAAATAAGAGTTGAAGCAAAAGAGAGCATCAAGAAGCAAATTCAAAACACATTTAAGCCTAACCCACTTCCTATGAAAAGGAATCTTGTAAATAAACAAGTCATGTAAGCATAATGCAACAAGCATAGAAAGGCAACACAAGCGCAACTTCAATATTCTCAACATAAAGAGGAGAAACTTAATATTATTAAGATGCATATAACCATGTTTCCCTCTCTCATAATAACTTTCAGTGGCATCATGAACAAACTCAACAATATAAGTATCACATAAAGCATTCTTATTCACATGCATAAAAGTATCATTACTCTCCACATAAGCACAATCAATTTTATTAGTAATAGTGGGAGTAAAACTACCATAACCATCATTGTAATCATCATAAATTGCAGGCATGGTATAATCATAATAAACTTTATCCTCCATAGTAGGTGGCACCAACATACCACTATCATTATAATCATCATAAATGGGAGGCAAAGTATCATCAAAGAAAATTTTCTCCTCCATGCTTGGGGGACTAAAAATATCATCTTCACCAAAACTGACCTCCCCAAGCTTAAATTCTTCCATGGCATTAGCAACAATTGTGTTCAAAGCATTCAAACTAATAACATTCCCATTAGCATGCATATAAAGTTCCATGGGTTTTTTAATTCTCTCTTCAAACACATCATGTCCTAATTCAAGATAAATTTCATAAAGATCTCTCATTTTGTTGTTGTTTTCCATTAAGCCTAACTAGTGAAAACAAGAAACAAAAAGATATAATTGCAGGATCTAAAGGAAATACCTTCGAGCACTCACACACCGGCAACAGTGCTAGAAAATAGCTTAGTAGTCGGAGGATGTGAATACCTTTTACCTTACCTCCCCGACAACGGTGCCAGAAAATAGCTTGATGTCTACGCACGCTTCTATTCCTGTAGATAGTGTTGGGCCTCCAAGAGCAGAGGTTTGTAGAACAACAACAAGTTTCCCTTAAGTGAATCACCCAAGGTTTATCAAACTCAGGGAGGTAGAGGTCAGAGATATCCCTCTCAAGCAACCCTGCAACTACGATACAAGAAGTCTCTTGTGTCCCCAACACACCTAATACACTTGTCAGATGTATAGGTGCACTAGTTTGGAGAATATTTGGCGGCGGCGTCGCTGCTTGCAGCGCTAGTAGCGAGGGTGGAGTTCTTCTTCTTCACCATCTTGAGATTCGTGGGAGATCTAGAAACGGCGGCGGCGGCGCAGCGGTTATGAGTGAAGGAGATGAATGGAGGAGAAAAGGATGCAAAGATGGAGTATAGAAAGGGGAAAGTTTGCTCCAAGAGATTATAGACTGCAAGAAAAACTGAGGATCGAATGGGCACGTGTCTCCAGTTTACTGAAAGAGTCTCTTTTCATCGATGATCGCGGAAATCGAGGAGACACCTTGGTAACTGTGCGCAAGTAGTGGTCATTTCTTAAAACAGAACCGCGCAAAAATAGGATGGGCCCAACAGGTCGTGTCCTGTCAGTCAGAATTGCAGCAGTGATTAAGTCATCAGTGACGTCATAAGGTTTGATTGAGGAATTCGAAGAAAAACCAAAACCATCGGATGGCCAACTTAAAGTCTACGCACGGACTGCAGGTTTCCGCACCTAGACTCGGGGGCTACTCCCATCGGGAGCGCTGGACGCGCACCCGATAAACGTGAACTCGAAGGTTTTTTTAGAAAAGAAGGGCGTGAAGAAGAATTTGAAGAAAAGAACGGAATGTTCAGCTCGAGTCTGCACCCGGTCACAAGCGCCCGCGCCCAGACTCGGGGGCTACTCCCATCGGGAGCGCTGGACGCTCACCCGATAAAACTTTTTTGCACTCTAGGATCATGCCCAGGGACTTGATTCTGCGTAGGGTAACGTTGTTTTGCCAACGGCAGTTAACCAGCAAAGCTGGGCACTGATGTCTACGCACGCTTCTATTCCCGTAGACAGTGTTGGGCCTCCAAGAGCAGAGGTTTGTAGAACAGCAGCAAGTTTCCCTTAAGTGAATTACCCAAGGTTTATCAAACTCAGGGAGGTAGAGGTCAGAGATATCCCTCTCAAGCAACCCTGCAATTACGATACAAGAAGTCTCTTGTGTCCCCAACACACCTAATACACTTGTCAGATGTATAGGTGCACTATTTCGGCCAAGAGATAGTAAAATGCAAGTGATATGGATGAATATGAGTGGTAGTAACAATCTGAAATAAATATGGAAGCAAGTAAACATGTAGCAGAACTTGTTGGAAACGGTGTTTCAATGCTTAGAAACAAGGCCTAGGGATCATACTTTCACTAGTGGACACTCTTAACATTGCAATCATAATTGAATATAAATATAAGCACTTCACTATGCTATTCTGAATTACTCTCTGGCGGGATAACGAACACTAATTCACCGTGTAGGACTGCAAAGCAAACCTTAAAGATGTATTCCCAAGTACTAATAAACACCCCACGCTGTCACTGTGAGCATTCAAAGGAGGTACTAACACACCACAATTTCATAGAGACATCCAACTCAAATCATAACCCAGTGAACAAGTATTCTGTGAAATATAGCCTAAGAGACCCACACGGTGCACACACTGTCACCTTTACACACGTGGGACAAGGAGTCTCCGGAGATCACATAAGTAAAAATCCACTTGAATAGCATAACGACATCTAGATTACAAAGCTCATCATATGAATCTCAATCATGTAAGGCAGCTCATGAGATCATTGTATTGAAGTACATGGGAGAGAGATGAACCACATAGCTACCGGTAGAGCCCTCAGCCTCGGGGGAGAACTACTCCCTCCTCATCATGGGAGATAGCAGCGGCGATGGAGATGGCGGTGGTGTCGATGGAGATGGATTCCGGGGGCACTTCCCCGTCCCGGCGGCGTGCCGGAACAGAGACTTCTGTCCCCCGAAACTTTTCTTTGCGATGGCGGCGGCTCTGGAACTTTTCTCGTATCGTGGCTTATCTCTTTAGGGTTTTCACGTCTGGGAGACTTTATAGGCGAAAGGGCGGCGTCGGAGGGGCACCAGGGTGCCCTCACCACCAGGTGGCGCGGTCAGGAGTGGGCCCACGCCCAGGTGTGGTGTGGGGCCCCCCGGCCCATCTCTGGCCCCTCTTCGGTGCTCTGGAACCTTCCGTGAAATATAAGATCGTGGGCATTAATTTCTTCCAATTCCGAGAATATTTCTTGTGTAAGATTTCTGAAACGAAAAACAGCAGAAAACAGGAACTGGCACTTCGGCATCTTGTTAATAGGTTAGTTCCGGAAAATGCATAAAAACATCATAAAGTATGAACAAAACATGTAGGTATTATCATAAAACTAGCATGGAACATCAGAAATTATAGATACGTTGGAGACGTATCAAGCATCCCCAAGCTTAGTTCCTACTTGCCCTCGAGTAGGTAAACGATAACAAGGATAATTTCTGAAGTGACATGATACCAACATAATCTTGATCATACTATTGTAAAGCATATGAGATGAATGAAGTGATTCAAAGCAATGGTAAAGATGATGATTAAACAACTAAATCAGATAGCAAAGACTTTTCATGAATAGTACTTTCAAGACAAGCATTAATAAGTTTTGCATAAGAGTTAACTCATAAAGCAATAAATTCTTAGTAGAAAGTTTTGAAGCAACACAAAGGAAGATATAAGTTTCAGCAGTTGCTTTCAACTTCAACATGTATATCTCATGGATAATTGTCAACACAAAGTAATATGATGAGTGCAAATAAGCAAGTATGTAGGAATGAATGCACGACACAAGTGTTTGCTTCTAAGATAGAAGGAAGTAGGTAAACTGACTCAACATAAAGTAAAAGAAAGGCCCTTCGCAGAGGAAGCATGGATTACTATTTTTGTGCTAGAGCTTTTATTTTGAAAACATAGAAACAATTTTGTCAACGGTAGTAATAATTCATATGTGTTATGCATAATACATCTTATAAGTTGCAAGCCTCATGCATAGAATACCAATAGTGCTCGCACCTTGTCCTAATTAGCTTGGATTAACATGGATTATCATTGCATAACATATGTTTCAACCAAGTGTCACAAAGGGGTACCTCTATGCCGCCTGTACAAAGGTCCAAGGAGATAGATCACATTTGATTTCTCGTTTTTGATAGATCTCAACTAAGGACATCCATACCGGGACAACATAGAAAACAGATAATGGACTCCTCTTTAATGCATAAGCATTCAACAACAGATAATATTCTCATAAGAGATCGAGTATTAGTGTCCAAACTGAAACTTCCACCATGATACATGGCTATAGTTAGCGGCCCAATGTTCTTGTCTAACAATATGCATACTCAAACCGTTTGATCATGATAAATCGCCCTTACTTCAGACAAGACGAACATGCATAGCAACTCACATGATATTCAACAAAGGTGTAAAAGTTGATGGCGTCCCCAGAAACATGGTTACCGCTCAACAAGCAACTTATAAGAAATAAGATACATAGCAACATATTCAATACCACAATAGTTTTTAAGCTATTTTCCCATGAGCTATGTATTGCAAAGACAAGGAATGAAATTTTAAAGGTAGCACTCAAGTAATTTACTTTGGAATGGCAGAGAAATACCACATAGTAGGTAGGTATGATGGACACAAATGGCATAGGTTTTGGCTCAAGGATTTGGATGCACGAGAAGTATTCCCTCTCAGTACAAGGTTTTGGCTAGCAAGGTTGTTTGAAGCAAACACAAGTATGAACCGGTACAGCAAAACTTACATAAGAACATATTGCAAGCATTATAAGACTCTACACTGTCTTCCTTGTTGTTCAAACACTTCACCAGAAAATATCTAGACTTTAGAGAGACCAATCATGCAAACCAAATTTCAACAAGCTCTACAGTAGTTCTCCACTAATAGATGCAAAGTACATGATGCAAGAGCTTAAACATGATCTATGAGAGCTCAAAATAATTGCCAAGTATCAAATTATTCAAGACCATATACCATTTACCACATGAAGCATTTTCTGTTTCCAACCAAATAGCAATAAGTGAAGCGATCAACTTTCGCCATTGAACATTAAAAGTAAAAGCGAAGAACACTAGTGTTCTTATGAAAAAGCGGAGCGTGTCTCTCTCCTACACAAGGTATGATCCAATTTATTCAGAGAACTAAGATAACAAAACGAAAATAAAAGCAAACAGACGCTCCAAGTAAAGCACATAAGATGTGACGAAATAAAAATATAGTTTCACTAGAGGTGACCTGATAAGTTGTCAATGAAGAAGGGGATGCCTTGGGCATCCCCAAGCTTAGAAGCTTGAGTGTTCTTGAAATATGCAGGGATGAACCACGGGGGAATCCCCAAGCTTAGACTCTTCACTCTTCTTGATCATAGTATATCATCCTCCTCTCTTGACCCTTGAAAACTTCCTCCACACCAAACTTAAAACAAACTCATTAGAGGGTTAGTGCATAATCAAAAATTCACATATTCAGAGGTGACATAATCATTCTTAACACTTCTGGACATTGCCCAAAGCTACTGAAAGTTAATGGAACAAAGAAATCCATTCAACATAGCAAAAGAGGCAATGCGAAATAAAAGACAGAATCTGTCAAAATAGAACAGTCCGTAAAGACAAATTTGTTAGAGGCACTTAATAGGCTCAGATGAAAAAGCTCAAAACTAATGAAAGTTGCGTACATATCTGACGATCACTCACGTAAATTGGCAGATTTTTTTGATTCTTCTACAGAGAGATATACGCAAATTCGTGACGAATGACAAATACTGTTTCTGCGCAGAAATCCAAATCTAGTATCAACTTCCTATTAGAGACTTTACTTGGCACAACAATGCAATAAAATAAAGATAAAGAGAGGTTGCTACAGTAGTAACAACTTCCAAGACACAGCAAAACAGTAGCAAAATAAAACATGGGTTACCTCCCAAGAAGTGCTTTCTTTATAGCCATTAAGATGGGCTCAGTAATTTTAATGATGCTCACATGAAAAATAAGAGTTGAAGCAAAAGAGAGCATCAAGAAGCAAATTCAAAACACATTTAAGCCTAACCCACTTCCTATGAAAAGGAATCTTGTAAATAAACAAGTCATGTAAGCATAATGCAACAAGCATAGAAAGGCAACACAAGCGCAACTTCAATATTCTCAACATAAAGAGGGGAAACTTAATATTATTAAGATGCATATAACCATGTTTCCCTCTCTCATACTAACTTTCAGTGGCATCATGAACAAACTCAACAATATAAGTATCACATAAAGCATTCTTATTCACATGCATAAAAGTATCATTACTCTCCATATAAGCACAATCAATTTTATTAGTAATAGTGGGAGTAAAACTACCATAACCATCATTGTAATCATCATAAATTGCAGGCATGGTATAATCATAATAAACTTTATCCTCCATAGTAGGTGGCACCAACATACCACTATCATTATAATCATCATAAATGGGAGGCAAAGTATCATCAAAGAAATTTTTCTCCTCCATGCTTGGGGGACTAAAAATATCATCTTCATCAAAACCGACCTCCCCAAGCTTAAATTCTTCCATGGCATTAGCAACAATTGTGTTCAAAGCATTCAAACTAATAACATTCCCATTAGCATGCATATAAAGTTCCATGGGTTTTTTAATTCTCTCTTCAAACACATCATGTCCTAATTCAAGATAAATTTCATAAAGATCTCTCATTTTGTTGTTGTTTTCCATTAAGCCTAACTAGTGAAAACAAGAAACAAAAAGATATAATTGCAGGATCTAAAGGAAATACCTTCGAGCACTCACACACCGGCAACAGTGCTAGAAAATAGCTTAGTAGTCGGAGGATGTGAATACCTTTTACCTTACCTCCCCGACAACGGCGCCAGAAAATAGCTTGATGTCTACGCACGCTTCTATTCCTGTAGATAGTGTTGGGTCTCCAAGAGCAGAGGTTTGTAGAACAGCAACAAGTTTCCCTTAAGTGAATCACCCAAGGTTTATTGAACTCAGGGAGGTAGAGGTCAGAGATATCCCTCTCAAGCAAACCTGCAATTACGATACAAGAAGTCTCTTGTGTCCCCAACACACCTAATACACTTGTCAGATGTATAGGTGCACTATTTCGGCCAAGAGATAGTAAAATGCAAGTGATATGGATGAATATGAGTGGTAGTAACAATCTGAAATAAATATGGCAGCAAGTAAACATGTAGCAGAACTTGTTGGAAATGGTGTTTCAATGCTTAGAAACAAGGCCTAGGGATCATACTTTCACTAGTGGACACTCTCAACATTGCAATCATAATTGAATATAAATATAAGCACTTCACTATGCTATTCTGAATTACTCTCTGGCGGGATAACGAACACTAATTCACCGTGTAGGACTGCAAAGCAAACCTTAAAGATGTATTCCCAAGTACTAATAAACACCCCACGCTATCACTGTGAGCATTCAAAGGAGGTACTAACACACCACAATTTCATAGAGACATCCAACTCAAATCATAACCCAGTGAACAAGTATTCTGTGAAATATAGCCTAAGAGACCCACACGGTGCACACACTGTCACCTTTACACACGTGGGACAAGGAGTCTCCGGAGATCACATAAGTAAAAAATCCACTTAAATAGCATAACGACATCTAGATTACAAAGCTCATCATATGAATCTCAATCATGTAAGGCAGCTCATGAGATCATTGTATTGAAGTACATGGGAGAGAGATGAACCACATAGCTACCGGTAGAGCCCTCAGCCTCGGGGGAGAACTACTCCCTCCTCATCATGGGAGACAGCAGCGGCGATGGAGATGGCGGTGGTGTCGATGGAGATGGATTCCGGGGGCACTTCCCGTCCCGGCGGCGTGCCGAAACAGAGACTTCTGTCCCCCAAAACTTGTCCTCGCGATGGCGGCGGCTCTGAAACTTTTCTCGTATCGTGGCTTATCTCTTTAGGGTTTTCACGTCTGGGAGACTTTATAGGCGAAAGGGCGGCGTCGGAGGGGCACCAGGGTGCCCTCACCACCAGGTGGCGCGGCCAGGAGTAGGCCCGCGCCCAGGTGTGGTGTGGGGGCTCCTGGCCCATCTCTGGTCCCTCTTCGGTGTTCTGGAACCTTCTGTGAAATATAAGATTGTGGGCATTAATTTCGTCCAATTCCGAGAATATTTCTCGTGTAAGATTTCTGAAACCAAAAACAGCGAGAAAACGAGAGCTGGCACTTCGACATCTTGTTAATAGGTTAGTTCCAGAAAATGCATAAAAACATCATAAAGTATGAACAAAACATGTAGGTATTGTCATAAAACTAGCATGGAACATCAGAAATTATAGATACTTTGGAGATGTATCAGGCACGTTACTCAATATCCTTTACGCATTAAAACTTTATTAAAAGCCCTGATATGCATGTATCGGATGGCCTGTGAAGACTTGCAAGAAACTTCGGCAGAAGAAGACATTCGAGTGGCACAACTTGAGTCTACACACGGAGTGCAAGCATCCGTATCTAGACTCGGGGGCTACTCCCATCGGGAGCGCTGGACGCGCACCCGATAGAAGAAGATGAAGCTGATATAAGATGGACAAGAACTATCAAGAGAAGAACATCCAGCGGAGGCATGCTTTAGTCTCTGCCCGAAATATCTTCGGCTAGATACTCGGGGACTACTGACGTGGGCATTACCCTTCGGGTAACTATTATTGCCCTACCTTATACAGCCCAACTGGAGGCCCATAAAGACACCTGATGGCAAGATGGGCCACTAGGTCGGTGCTGGTGAAGATTCCTTGAAGAACAAGCCGAAGAGCAACCGAAGAAGGAAAGTTTAGAGCTAGGTCTCTTGTAAACCTAGTCGTACTCGTGCAGATCTCTTGGGACCTGCCCCCTATATAAGGGCCAGGAGAGGGGCTGCCGAGGGACACAATCAATCATAGCGCTTTTAGCCACCACAAGCCCAGAGCTAGGTCACCATAACACTTAGCCTCTCGACGAGATCACAGCCGAAACCTTCGGCACCCCATTGTAACCTGATATTTTCATAATCAAGATCAGACAGGCAGGATGTAAGAGTTTTACCTCATCGAGGGCCCCGGACCTGGGTAAATTGCTCTCCCCGCTTGTCTGTTAACCGATGTCTCGTGTCAGCCTACAGGATTCCATCAACCCTAAGCCCCAATCAGAGGGCATTGCCGAGGAGTACCCTCGTCACCGCGGGTATTCTGGAGCTCATGGATGCGCTTCATCAGCGCCTCTATCGCCGATTTCTCTTCGTCGGTAGCTTCTGCATCCCAGGAGCGGCGGCGAAGAATTTTTTCGCTACCGTTGAAAGGGGCGATGTTGTATTCCAACGAGTCGGGGCACTCCTCGCGGACGTATAACCATCTTTTGCGCCACCCTTGGACGGAGTCGGGGAATTTGACATCAAAATATTCGACATCAGGGCGAACGCAAATAACGACACCACCTATGTTGTAGGCGATGTTGTGGGAGCCATTGCGGCGGAGATAGAAAATGCGCTTCCACAGAGCCCAATTAGGTTGGGTCCCGAGGAAGCACTCACAGAGAGTGATGAAAATAGAAACGTGGAGGATGGAGTTGGGAGTCAGCTGATGAAGCTGCAACTCGTACACGAAAAGCAATCCACGAAGAAAATCATGGATTGGAGCGGAGAGGCTGCGAATGAGGTGGTCAACGAAGCTAACCCGATACTCCATGGGAGGCGAAGGGTAGCTTTCCTCGCTGGGGAAGATCAGCGCATCCTTCTTCTTGCTCAGGCCGAGTTTCTTCAGCAGATTGATGTCCTCTGCGGAGATCTTGGATCTCTCCCACTCCGAAACTCCCAGATCTTGAGCCGCCATCTTTGCTTCAGGAGTACTGTGCTTGGAGAGCTTCGCCCGTGGTGGAATCAACAATGGCGCTGGTGGAAGTAGGGCAGTGCGTAAGCGCTGGGTTTGGTGGTTGAAGTGGAGATTTTGGCAGAGGAGATATGAGCGCGACGCATCGAAAGGGATTGACGGAGGAAGACGATGGATATTTATAGCAGGACAAGCCAAAACCTCACACCGTTGGATGGTATAAGAATGGACTTGATGGTTTACAAGTGGCTCAAGGGGTAAAAAAGTATTTTCACCATGATGGATCTGGACAGGCGCTACAGCGCGCGTGCCAGAAAAAGCGGAGGACATGTGTCCCCCACTTGCGTAACGTGTCAAAGTGCCGCAGATTTTGGGCCCGCAGGTCAGTGAAAGGATAGAACTCGCGTCTTCCCGATACAGTGGTCGTGGCTATCGTCAGCACTGATGTCACTTTACCAATGGAAAAATCTCGGCTGCGGTGTTATGAAGGTTGGCGACAGTGAAGGAATACTGACAATCTCGAGAGCTTTTGACCAAATACAAGTTTTTGTTCAAACGCTCGGGGGCTCCTTTTTAAAGAAGATGTTGTCAAAAATATCGACAAGAAGACTTCGGGCAGCACAATGAAGAAACATGAGAGCTTATGATCAAATACAAGCATTTGTTCATATGCTCGGGGGCTACTCTTATCAGAAGTATTGCTTATACTTCTGATAAGAGGTAAAAGCAGATGATAAAACATAGAGATCTTCATTAGTACATCAAATTGAGCCTACAGCCAAGTATAAATACTCGACTGTAGCCTCGGGACCTACTCCCATCGGGAGCGCTGATCGCGCACCCGATAAATATGGAAGAACTCGAGAAGAAGACAATATAGCGGGAAAGGTGATAAAACGGTGAGCCTACAACCAAGTACAAGCACTTGGCTGTAGCCTCGGGTGCTACTCCCATCGGGAACGCTGTTCGCGTGCCCGATGAAATTCTATATGCCCTGGCGAGCATATTCCGAGTTATCAAATAACTCTTCATATACTCCCATCGCGGGAGGATAAGTTAAAAAAATATAAGTCATCCGTTGACTCGAATAAATGTGCTATTCCAGCAGCCGAAAAAGGCACTCGACAATATATTCTCAGAGCGCCTCAGTCGCGAATTAATCTCTGAATGCCGCAAAACTCTGCGAAGGTAAGTCCCCGGGATCCGTCCTGTGCGGCGTGGCACCGCCTCTGACGGCGCCTTGCTACTTTTTCCGTATCAACAGATGCGAAGAAAAATCCTAACGGACGCGTTAGGTACCCGATAAAACTTGACTGGAATTCGGCATTTGGTAAGATCTTAAGCGGTACATGTCGAATTACGCCAGTATCCCGAAATCATGTCCAGGGACGTGATTTTGAAGTAGGTTTTTGCGGATTGCCACAAGAGCAGTTAACTGGTACCTGATCCATCAGATGAACCAGTCCCAATTACCGTTATCCCTTTACAATATATAACTACTTTATAAAGGTTATTTTATTGAGTCGGAGAAATCATATGCTAATTATATAAAGGGAGATTTTCCTTGATTCTTCGATTCAAGCAAAATCTCGGGGGCTACTGACATAGGCATCCCCAATGGGCCTGCCGAAGAAGGTACCCGGGGTTCATTAATGGCCCACGACCCGAAGTTTATGAAGCCTGAAGGCCCAGTCAGACATAGTTTGGAAAGATAGAGTTGTATTAGGAATATCGACTTGTAACTATTGCGGGACGGTTCAGAAACCCTCCCGGACTTTGTAACTTGTGCATCACGAAACCCTCAGCTCCGCCTCCTATATACAGGGGAGTTGAGGGACAAAGAAAGGATCGAATCATTGTTTTACGCAACCCTAGTTTTCATAGCAGTCGAGTACTTTTCCGGCTGAAACCTTCGAGATCTACTTGCCCTCTACTTCCAACTAAACCCTAGCCTGCAACTTGTAGGCATTGACAAGTTAATCCCTTGTCACCTGCTGCACTGGTGCCTCCGGTGAAGGGGAAATCGACGCCATCGACATCCCCAATCCTCCTTGGATTGGGAGGAGGCATCTCCATCAACATCTACACCAGCACCATCATCACCACCATATTCATCTACGAGATCGTTGTCATCCCCCTCATAGTTTGTGTTGAATTGAACCCCGGATATTGTTTTTAGTGTTATTGCTTCGTGATTGGTACTTTGTCATTATTTGGTAGGGATATTATATATTCAGATTGTGTTGGAACCATTATGCCTCTGGTTCATATCATGTTTGTCACTTGTGAGTAGTTCCCCACGTTCCGGAGGGCATAGGATGATCTGGCTATGATTCTATATGATGTGCAATGAGTATTTGGTCAAGTTTTCTATCTTTTATGTTGTTCTATGATGGTTTTATGCGAACATCGACTGCATACTAATTCACCTATATGGGCTCATAGGGATGCACTTTGATGTAATGCATTAGTGTTCGAGGGGTCGGAATGACAGAAACCGTCTTCCAACACTATGGGTTGCATTAGAGGGGTTTATGTCGGGGACCCTAAATCTTATGGCTATGATGGGACATTTATGTCTTAATGATTCCTATACTTGCACATGAAAATGGCTCTAGGACCCATCATATGGGGTGTATATGCACATGCCTATGGCTGCACCTAACTAAGGCTCCGCCCCTAATTGAATAAAGCTTGACGAGATATTTACCATGTTGTCTAGAACTCTAGTGAATCCATGCCGCCCTCGGGAAACTTTGTCTCATATAAGAACACACACTTGAGTTTGTCCTCTTGCTGCATAGTGGACTGGGATTTTCTCTCATCGAGAGCATTTACGTATTTGCTATTTACTTTCCGCACTTTATTTTTATTGCAAACTATATACCCAAAAACCAAAACCGTCACTTTATTATTACTGCTTTCTTGTTATTTTGCGAACCAATACCTTCAACTCCTCGTGGGTTCGACAACCTTTCTTTATTCAAAAGTAATACAACTGATCTCCTGCATTTGGGAGTCATTAATAATTCATACAACTCTTTTGATATGACAAAAACACTAGATCCTACATCAAGAATGGCATGGTGTGTTTCTTTGTCAATAGATATTAAAATCGTGGGGATCCACACATACCCAAGCTTAGGCGATATCATGGTCTCATTATTATACCTCTGAATCTTTTCTTTAATAACATAGTTAGCAATATAAGAACCAAAGCCAACTTGATTAACATTGATAGTGGGATCTATAGCAAATTTCTCAAGTATAGCAATCAATTCATATTCAAGCTACATTTATCAAGATCCAAGAGTGGTTCCCTAGCTTCACTAAGCATTTTAATTTCTTCAATATGTTTATCATTATTAGGCACAAGAGTTTCTTTTCCATACATAGCACTCAAAAGGTGCAGTTTCCTCAACTTCATAGTTTTCTTGGACATACATATCTCTAATTCCGGCGTATTTTATGCTCTTATAAATTTAATCGTCTACCAACATTCCATCTAGTATCTTAATAGCATCACAAGCCTTATGGAAGACGAAACGTATGTCGGATTATTTGGTTAAAAGACGCCTACTATGTTGACTTAGACCAAGATAAAAGCTATTCAAATGCATATAATCTCTCAAGCCATGTTCTAAATTGCAAGTTAATTTTTTAAACCTTCTTCAGGCTTGAACTATAGTTTCTTTTTTCCATTTGTTTGAAAGAAAGAATAAGTTTTTGATGATTATTGGTGCAATTCTCATATGCTTCTAAGAATGCAGCCATCATATTAAATCAATGTTTATCTTATTGAGGCAAACTTTCATACCAAGTAGTAGCTTCTCCAATCAAGGAGTGTGGAAATAGCTTAGCTCTTAAAACACCGGGGTCTATGTTGGAAGTAACAATTTGAGCACAAAGTTCATCAATTTTTTTAATATGATGCTCAGCTTCCAAGGCATTTCCATGATCAAAACTTAATTTGTAGATAGCAATTATTATCTTAGGACTAATGTTGTAACTAATGCATGTGGTGTATGTAATATGCATGGCTACAACCCCGTGTTGCTCCTTTTAACTTTTTACCTTGCTTAAACATGACTGACGCAACTTTTTATGAGTTTTTATTTTAAGGAAAATAACTAACAAGCAAAAAACTAAAAACAAGCAAACATATACTAAAAAAGACAAATAAAATACGATGCAAAATCTAAAAGAGATAGGATAGCTCACATTGATGTTACTGCATCAACCACTATGATGCAACTCTTTTCAGTTCCCCGGCAACGGTGCCAGGAAATACTCTTGATGATGGCTACTAGCAATGACAAAAATACCTTGATACGTTGGGACTCCAAGTGCAGAATGTTGTATCAAGGGAGTATCTTCCCCACAAGGGTGACTCGAGGGTTTATACTGAACTCTCGGGGAACTAGATCAAAGAGTGTACTCTTCTCTCTTCTTCAAGCAATCCTGCAGGTAAAGTAAATGTCTTGTGTGTCCCCAACTCCACCGTGTGGTTGTCAAGCACAAAGTTTCGCGCAAGTAAATAACACAAGTAGAAATAAAACAAGTAAAAACTAAAGTAGATAAGATAACTAAGTAAAAAAATGAAAATAGGTTGATTGTTTTTGGTGTTTTGGATGCAAATAAGAAAAGTAATTATTTTTGTATTTTCAGATTAAAATAGTGCAGCAAATAGAAAACAATGTAAAAGCAATATAAAGGTGTTTCTTATGATAAAAAGTGGAGTGGGGTTCATGGGTTCACTTGCCTATTCTCTCTTAAAGTTGTGGTGGACAAAAATCAATTCATCAATGAGATATATATGAAGGTGCAGCTAATATTATATGTAAGATCAGAATCAATATGTGCATCATGTCCTAACATAGGGATAATGCAACACATCCCTCTTATACTCCACAAGAAAGAAACTTTATCAATCTTGTATTAAGAATTAACAGAGCATAGCAATAAGTACTTTGACATGAAGTTTGAATATCAAATATGCTACCTTGAACAAACAAGATCATCATTGCTGTCACATGATGAACATAGCACATGCATTCACTTTATCCTTAGTGAGGTAGCAAAAAAAAGGCAAATCCATAATAGATCTTGAACATATTGTCACTATCTAATCACTAAAACCATGCTACTCCATCTAACACACACATCACCCCACACACGCTCTTCCAGAGATGTTGGATGAGAACATAAACTTAAGAACGGGGTACATAATATGCATATATCAATACATCTCACCATATAATAAGATCTGATCTCATAAAACAATATCATATAATAAGGATCCACCATATAGGTATTAAAAATATTACCATAATCATGATAGGCAACTCATATGACACTAAGAACTATGAAGAACATGAGAGAAATAGATCAAGCTACTGCCACAAAACCGTAGTCCAGAGGTGGACTACTCCCTCTTGGTCATGATATGATGAAGACATTGGAGAAGGTGGAGATCCCTCCGGCGGTGATCCCGACGGAGTTTCCCCCTCCAATCTTCTCTGCAGCAGCCTCCGTTTTGGTGTTTCTATCTTTCTGCGGTGCTTTCCTCCCGAGAAATCTTCGGGGTCATATATATAGTGGTTTTGGGGTAAAATACGCCGGTTCGCGAAAGAATCAGGGCAAACGGGCCATCGACGATTGAAAGAGGTTGGGTGGCGTGGCCAGACTTCTTGGCCGCGCCACCTAGTCTCTTTTGGCCCTCGGGCCTCTCTAGGTGAGGTTCCAGTACCCATGCTGCTTTTCCCGATGAAAAAGTGATGCTCCAAAAATCCTAGGTCAATTTGACTATGTATAGGTCTTTGAAAGTGAAAAATACACAAAACAGGGTTTTCCTGTTCTGCAGCGTTATAACCAAAATAAAGGGGATCATTCGTAAATCCCCATAAATCAATGTAAAACATGATATTATCATCATATATGTTGCAAATATGTGGGAATTCAATATGATAAAGCACAAAGTTCATATATGTATTTTACATGCATCAACTGCGTTGACCGGTTTGGAGTTGTGCGCAAGCTCCACGACACCTATGGCAGTTCTTCTACCCAAGCACCGACAACTCTTTGAAGGCTCTTCTTTATCCCGTCACAGGTTAACCCGTTTATTTTCTCCACATGACCGTTTGTCTGAGGATGCGCAACTGACGCAAAACTGAGCTTGATGTCGAGGCCTTCGCAGAAGTCGTGGAACTCTCTGGAAGAGAAGTTGGTTCCATTGTCGGTGATGATACTATGCGGCACGCCGAAATGGCAGGTGATGCCCTTGAAGAACTTGACGGCTGTGGCAGCCGTTTGTTGGTGACTAGTATGGCTTCCATCCACTTGGTGAACTTTTCAACTGCAACTAGCAGGAAGGTGTGGCCGCCCGACGAAGATTTTGGCAGAGATCCAACTTGATCGAGTCCCCGCTGTGCGAAAGGCCAGGCGAGAGGTATCATCATAGGGTCCGTGGCTGGGACGTGTGGTTTCGGCGCGAAACGATGGCATTCATCGCACTTCTGGACCAGGTTTCTAGTGTCTTGACCTGCAGTTGGCTAGTAAACCCCTGCTCTGAAAGCTTTGGCGACAAGTGCTCGGCTGCTCCCGTGATGACCACATGTGCCTTCATGTATCTCCCGCGGCAAACTTTTTCCATCTTCGAGTGCGATGCACTGTTGAAATATACCTAATATGCTTCGCTTATAGAGCTCACCTCCTATTAGTGTATATGCTTTGGCTCGACAGACGATGTGTCGCGCCTCTGCTGGATCTTCGGGTAGTTCTCGCCGCAACAAGTATGCAAGGAAAGGTTGAGTCCAAACTTGCTCAACGAGAAGGAGCTGCTGGCTTCGGCCGTTGATGACGTTTTCGTTGTCTGCTTCTGGCGCAGACCCCGAGTCGGTAATCGACTGTTTGGGGGGGGGGGTGCAGGAGGTTTGACCTTGACTATTTGGGGGATGCAGGAGGTTTGACATTGACATCCGCCAGGAATTGCAGAGTATCGGCTTCTTCATTGTTGGCCCTGCCGATGTGCTTCAGCTCACAACCTTCAAACTTGCCTTCCATCAGGCGGTACATCTCGCGGTAGGCGACCATGTTGTCGCTGACCGCATCGCACAGATTCATCGCTGCACGACGAGGTTCGAGTCTCCATAGATCTCCAGGCGTGTGGCACCACAAGCTTTTGCCATACGCATACCGTGCAGCAGGGCCTCGTATTCGGCTTCGTTGTTTGTTGGCAGCGGGAAGTTCATTCACGGCACATATTTCATCTTGTCGCCCTGTGGTGATATGAGGACGACACCCGCGACGACGTCCATATTCCGATTCGAGCCAACGAAATACATGGTCCAAGAACCCGACGTATCTGGAGCGGCCGGTGTTTGCGATTGGATCCAGTCAACGAAGAAGTCAGGGAGCACTTGTGACTTGATGGCAGTCCGGTTGACGTATGTAATATCGTGTGGAGCCAAATTGATTGCCCACTGAGATACTCGACCCATGGAATCTGGGTTGGTGAGTATATTCTTCAGAGGTGCTTCGGTGACGATGATAATCGGGTGCTCCACAAAGTAATGTCGTAGCTTGCATGCCGTCATCCACATGGCGTACGCCAGCTTCTGATGATGCGGGTACCGCTGCTTGGCCGGTGTTAGCACTTCACTGAGGTAGTAGACAGGGCGCTGGGCACCGTGAACTTTTCCTGTTTCTTCGCGTTCGACGACGAGCATAGTACTGACTACCCGATAGGTTGCGGCTATGTAGAGTAGCATCGGCTCCCTATCGTGAGGGGTGATGAGAACCGGAGAGGTTGACAAAACTTTGTTGAGGTTGTCGAATGCTTCTTGAGCTTCTGAGGTCCACTCGAATTTCTCTGATTTTTTCATTAGGTGGTAGAAGGGTAATGCCTTCTCACCTAGTTTGGCGATGAATCTGCTGAGAGCTGCCACCGGACCCGACAGTTGTTGTACCGGCTGCAGGTTTCTTGATGGTTCCATATCGAGGATGGCCTTGATCTTGACGGGGTTGGCTTTGATTCCTCGGGCAGAGAAGAAGTACCCGAGTACTTGGTCTCCGGGGACCCCGAAGAAACATTTCTTCGGGTTCAGCTTGATCTTGTAGTGGTCGAGGTTGTCAAACGTTTGCTGAAGATCGTCGATGAGTGTGGCTCCGTCCCTAGTCTTGATGATGATGTCGTTGATGTAGACCTCGATGTTCTTACCAATCTGATCCTCGAGGCAGGCTTGCATGCACCGATGGTAGGTTGCACCTGCGTTCTTCAAGCCGAAGGTCATTACGTTGTAGTAGAAGACACCGTGTGGTGTGATGAATGCGGTGAGCTCCTGGTCCTCCACTTTCAGCTTGATTTGATTAGAGAATGAGTAAGCGCCGAGGAAGGAGAGGCGCTCACAGGCCGCCGTGGAGTCGACGATCTGGTCAATATGTGGCAGCGGGAAGTGATCCTTTGGGCAGTGCTTGTTAAGGCTGGTGAAGTCGATGCACATGCGCAAGACTGATGTGTCCTTCTTCGGGACTATGACTGGGTTGGCTACCCATTTGACTTCCTTAACCTCCCGAATGAAACCGGCTTTGCGGAGCCGATTGATTTCTTTGTCGATGACCTTGCGCTTCGGGTCGGAGAAACAGCGCAGTGTCTGTTGGACAGGCTTGGCGTTGGGGTAGACGTGAGAGAAACCCTCGTCTAAAGCTGAAAAGGACGAGCTATTCTTCAATTGGGCTAGGTAAGCCGCTTCCTACGTAGCTGCTTGGGCCACGTTACTTAGCAACAGCCAGCAGGCTTGATACATTCTTGGGAGTCTCGTTGGGTTACATAGAGACAGGGATGCTAATATTTGTGTTTTCTTTGTGGAGGCAGTGTCAGCGGTTGACCCACGCCCTTCTGGCAGCTGGCTAGTAGCTGTGAAGAAAATCCATGACTAAGATACATCGTTGCCTCTAATCGAGAAAATATTGCACGTCAAAATCATTTTCGGGTTATGGGCTAGTGTAATTTTTTTAGCGTGCCCACCCTCTAGTTTATTGTTAGGTCCGCCACTGCTTGGGAATACCTGGCATGTCGAATGGTTCCCATGCAAATATTTTCCAACGCTCATAGAGGAACTCGATAAGCACGCTTTCCTATGCCAGGGCGAGGTCTGTCCACGTGTTTACTATTTTCTTCGGGTCATAAGGATGCACTTGTAACTTCTTTGCCTCCGTGTTGACGTCAAATTCATCGGGTTTGGGCGTCCGATTGTTCGTTGGAAGCCTGCATGTTAGCACTAGACATCGGATATCAGACAAGCGGGAGGCGAGATTTACCTAGGTTCAGAGCCCTCACAGAGGTAATACCCTTATGTCCTGCCTGTCTGATCTTGATTATGAGTGAAATCGGTTCCAATGGGGCCGCTGAAGGACTGCGTGATGGTGTTCTCGCCCAAAGGCAAGGTGGCTAGGGTTTTGGTGTATTCGTGAGAAGTTAAGAGAGGGATCCAACAGCCCTCTCCTGTCCTTTATATAGGAGGCCAGGTCCCGAGACTCATGTCCGGATTCGGTTACAATACATATATATTCTATCTAAGCTTATACTTGAATAATTCCTTGCCTTGTACTTCAAGAAATCGTCTCCTTCCATCTATTCATCGCGCGACCATCGTCTTGGACCTCCTCGGACTGCGGTGCTCAAGATGGGTCCATGTTGGGCCAGACGAGGTAGGACAATATCGCAGGCCCACATCATTTAGTTTCCTCCTAATAAAGGCTTATGAAGTTTGCTTGAGACCACATGAAGACTCTTAAACTGAAACTTGTGTTAACTAGCTAAAACTTGTGTTGACAGATAAACCAGGGTGGAACATTTCATTTGCGTTAACTTGCTATGCAGATGGTTGCTCAGCTGCGCTCGCTTGATCTAATTGAGCGACCAAAAAACAAAAAATGTTGTTTTTCTTTTAAATCCGAGCAATTGAAGCCTGGGTATTAGAATTTTTTTTTCAAGAACAGGTGTTGACAGCAAGCAACGGTCCATTAGCAGAAAGAATCTCGTTGTGTATTCTGTTGGAGTGTACTACTGAACCAGTTCCATTAGCAGGAGTAGTGATCATGGTTACAGATTTGTATACAAAGAAAATGCTCACTACATAAACAAAACCAGCATGCCAGTATCACAGACACAGAACAACAAAATAAAAGTACTACTAGTTCAACAGGTGAAAATAAATCACCCTGCAGATCATTTCATCCGCTGCCTGGACTACTAGACTCGCATGCACCAACCACGCCAAACTCTGAATAAAGATTCAACAACCCCGCTAATCGTCATCGACATCATCTTCCATGTACATGTAAGGGAATGCGGAACCCGTCGAGCCCCTGAAATATCCACCTGTGGCTGGATGTTGCAGATCATCCATTCCTTGGCTACTGCAAGCAGAACACTGACCTGAAAGAAGTTAACCAGGAAGACTCTTATAAGAGACTAGGAATATTTCACTGTTTGATTCGAGAAAGAAAAGGACTGGTACCATTTTCACTGTCTGATTCCAGAGGAGAGCAGAAATAATATTTTTGCCCAAACATCTCTCTTAATTCAGCAAAGAATAGTGACACTCGGGAAACACTTGTGATAGGGTTCTCAATCTTCACTTTGAAGTTGAAGTGGTGGAAAACATTGCAATAATTTTCCACGTTGAAACATTGGTGGCCAAGTTCTACTAGTTGGCAGTCATGTCCCTAAAGACAAATAAAAATCCTTTGTTAGTAACAAGTTAATTGGTCACTTCTTTTGTTCAAAAAAATATAAAAATAAAAAGCTTTTACTTACCGCAAGAGTAGCACTTCTTTTTTTGTATTCTTCGAAAGCCACCATCACCACCTTACTCATCCAATTTCTCGCATTTTCAATAATCTCTTTGTCAGAAACTCCCCGCCTGTATGCACAACCAAATTAAAAGTGTAGTTTCTGAAGAAGCACAAGGTAGAGCTAGTAGAAGCCAGAATACGGTGAGTTGTCGACAACATGTTCAATGATTAATTTTTTTCCGAGACGGAGGCAAAAGGTTTGCCTCGTCTCATTAGTTAAGAACATTGCCCAATTTATTAGCGAAAATTGGGCAAAAACCGTCACAACTACCCTGACAAGCCATCAAGAAAGACTGCCGTGAGGATACACCCGGCCAACCTGGCTACCAACACAAACCGCACACATGCCACCAAAACAAGGTCCATCGTCGAGGTTGCCCACCGATGTCATTGTCAAGGTTGTCCACCTATGTCATCGTCATCACTCCTCCACGTGCCAGCGACTCCGACTTCATCGAACAATGACCACCTAAGAGGTCCTCGTGGTGGCGGCCTCGTGAAGCCCACGTTGGTCCATGCCAACCCTTCACGTAGAAAACTGGCAGCTCTGATTTTGATGACAAGCTCCGAAGAAGGGATGTGAAGGACCTGCGCCGACGAAGATCTTCACTCCTAGGCCACCCATCACCGGTCATCGTTGCCACTCGCCACCAAGGCAGCAGCCCCGACTTCATAGCAAGGGAAGTCCCAGATGAAGACGAGTCGAACACACCGGAATGTTCAATGATTAATGAAGCTTTCAGAACCTACATGCACGTGATAAGAACCACACAACACCGAAAGGAGAATTAACTAGATCTATGTATGCTATGGGGTTGCAAACACCTATGTGTGGCATAGGTACTGTTCGCTTAGAAATTTTGTGCCAGTTGGCCCGTGACCCCTCTCAGCATCTTAGAAATTGAACCCGTGACCGGTGACCCCTGTCAGCATCTTAGAAATTGAATATGGAAAGACACTACGCTCTAGAGGATAGACAAGCCTAAATATGGGAGTGGTGTTTTGGCACATGGGTTTATATGATCCCTTTATTTTAAAATACATCTTAGATATATTTTGCATGTACGTAGCACGTCCACAAAGTTGTTTCATGAAAATTCGACTTGTCTTGTTGTGTGTGTACAAAATACAAAATTCAGTGCTAAAAATAAAGTTCGTAACAACATAAATTTTCTCTTTTTTATATAGACCATAAAAAACATCGGTTTTTTTTCTCGAAACTTGACGAACACATATATATTATGGAGATGTACATGTAGAATTTTTTGTCAAAATTTTTCGACACTTCGAAATATATTTTCTTGGTAGAGGGAGCATACGCACCTGGGAGCCAAATTGAAAATCCGCCTAAATACTATCAATACACTTTCTTCCATTTTGCTAAATAAGGAACACAAATGATAAATACTTCTTATTCCAAAAACTAACAGTAAGATACAGGGGTAATATCAATGTTTAGCATGGGCAATTGATTTTTTTAACTCTGCATATTATGAGGGGGTATAGTTAGGTAATGCTGGCATTGGTCAACAGGCAACGTCAGTGGTCAGACCCAGCTTCATGTTGTTTAAGCTTCCAAACAACTTTAGTGGCATGATTGTGCAGTTTCAGGGTTTAGGAACTAATGAATTGGCCTGACAACGCCCACAATGTGCTCTACTCTTTTATTCTATGGAGATCAAACATTAAATTACTGAAATTCCTTAAAAGAAACCTAAATTTTCCATCTTATGCATGATCATGCATTCAAGCTAAAATTTTAGCGACACAGAATAAAATGCTTAGAGAAGATTAAAGTAGTGCCAGTTATCAGTAAAAGAGAGGATTGCTAACTCAATAAGAATTGCAGGAGATAAAATTCACCTTGGTTGTCGACGTAGCAAAATCTGCATGGCCGCTTCCTCCCTTGAAGCTTGTTCCCTTGCCTGAAGTTTCTGTCGCTCCTCAAGGAAGTAGGGAGCTCGGGCAATGATATCGGCACGCCGAGCAGCTGACATTTTATCCTTCTTGGCGGCTAATCTAGCACGCTCAATGTCACGAAGCATAAGACACGTTTCACGGAAAGTGCTGCATGTATTCTCTTCAAAGTACTTCTCCAGTTCTCGCCGCTCCTCCTCTCTAAAGAAAAGCATGCACGTATGGTTAAAAGCAAGAAATAAATCAAAGCCTAAGTATTTTTGAGCTAGTGAATTTAACCCTCCAAATTAAAACAAAGCACAATTACTGTAAATAAACCAAAACACTCGGGTCGCTCACTTGCTGGTGATGCATAATTTTGTGTTTTATTATGGCTCTATATCTAACTAGGTACAGAGTGAAAAAACTTAACCCATATATTTGAATGTCAAAAGTATGATTCATGTCGCATACATTTGGTGGTGCCTACACCACATTTTTTGGCATGCTGGGCTGATGCTTTCTATTTTTTGGTTATTCGAGCCATGTATAATAAACAGGTAAAGTTTTAGAGCTTTGGGACATCATGAATTATTTAAATGCATTTAACACTTACAAGTTACAAACAACAGAATACAACTCAAGATTTATCAGACAGCAAAACAATACGTACATATCACAATCTGATTCTTTCTTGGGCTTGCTCTCCTCAGCAATTTCAGAGTCACTCTCGCTGCCGCTAGCATCATCAGCACAATAGTTTGACCTAGAGAAAAAGATATCAACACAATAAGAGGTTATACTAATGATTACCTACCTAGCAATTTATTTTGGTATGAACTATCTTAAGCTATGAATGATGTGCAGAACATATGAAAGATCAATACTATCGATAATAACAAGCATCCATTTCAACCTCTGTTTAAAATAGCGGGCTATAGCTTATAGTCGCGGCGTTTTTGAAGCTACGAAAGGCTATAGCCGGGCTAAGCTCATATAGCTGATTTGCTAAATAATGAGAACTATTTTTAATATTTTCGTCATCATATAATCATATATAGTATATACATCAATAATTCACATACGCATAGCATAGTAATATAGTCACATAAAAGATGCACATAACCAAAACATAGTTTACATATAGTTATGTCCAAACATAGTTCACAGATAGTTAAAGACATAGTTATGTCCAAATATTACAACATCTAGCAGCAGTTCATGATATAGTGGTGTTTATAAATTGGACCGCTCTGAAAATTTTGGATTAAATTTTTTTGGGCCCGTTGAGCAGGAAGATAGATGCTATTGAGCTAAATTAAGGCTAAGTAACTATAGCCGTGCTATAGCTAGGCTATTAACGGCTATTTCCCTTTTAGCCTCTAGCCGTAGCTGTAGGACTCGCGAAAGGCTATTGTTAGGCTATAGCGGGCAATTTTAAACAGAGATTCAACAAACCCTAACTGGCTTAATCAGAAACAGTTATGGGCTTACGGCCATACCAACAGGGTGATATCTGGAATTTAGGAGGCGTGCCAGTCAGCCCTAGCGCCTTGAATTCTGGCAGAACTTCAGGTGTGGAGCTCTCGCTATCACTGCTGCTCACCTCACCAGCATGCTCCTCAACCCTGATCGGAACATGTTGTTTATCAGTCAATATTCATGGTCAGAAATTTAGGACATATACTGTTTCCTCTGTGAAAAAACCAGTGCAAACAATAGCCGAAAAAAGTATAATTTGAACTTCTGCTGGAAATAAGGACTTACGCGGTAGCTTTGCCTCCAGATCGCTTATGGCGATTTGAATATACAACACTTTGCCTAACTACGTTTTTCTATTGACGTGCACCGCATGTATTCCCCATGGAAGAAATAAGAATAGCCGAGAGATAGCAGTCCTTACTTTTGGTCGTCGGAGGCACTTGAGGAAGATGATCGTGTTTGATCCATGGTGGTTGTCGCCGATCAGGAAGCAAGCGAGGTGGCGTGCAATCGTCGGCAGCTCAAGACTTGGGGAAGGCGAGACGTGTGTTGCGGTCCTGGGTGTCTAATATAGGGTTCCTGACTATGAATCGGCGACGGCGAGAGAGATTCCAGACTATGTACGCTCTCGGAGAGCAACAATGTTTGGACTTTCGAGGGAAAGAACGTGAAAAAAAAAGCGCGGCATGCCGATCGGATGCCCATGCGCTGCAACTCCATTGCCTTCGCTGGCGCCACCAACGTGTAGATCAGGGATACCCCGCATCCGTCGAGCCCCACGATGCATCGGTGGTTGCAACACTGGGACGGTGCAGCCATGGCAGCGATGCCAAAGTGCGCCACAACTTGCCGGCGACCCGGCGTGCTACTCCTGCTTGTCAGCCACCGAGGGGCGTCGCTCCTGCTTTCTCAGGCTCGGAGAACCCGAATACAACGACTCCCATGCTGCCAAGACGACGATGAGTTGTACGTCGCTACAGGAATGACGCAAGGCAAAGTCGGGACCTTCCGGGCGAGCGCATCCAGGAGGACGAGGACTAGGAGGAGCAGTCACCGCCTGACCGGGCATGAGGAGGAGCGTAGGAGACGAAGCATACCAGTCTAAACCTATACCTAATAATAATGGAGCTAACGTTTTCGTGGTTTGGTTCGTCTAAGTGTGCTTTCGTACCAACACCATCTGTATGTGCTGTGGAGAGCCAGGACACCACCAAGCTGCTTGTGGTAGGACTCCTATGTGTTTCATCTTCTGTAAAGCCACTTCTCATCTGGTAGATGAGTGCCCAGTCAGAAAGAGACCACACCAGCTAGCTAAGTATGTGGGAAGTGGTGCTCCAGGTTTGGGTTTCTATCATATTGAGATGCCTGAGACAGTGATCAATCCAGTTGGGTCCACCAGAAACTGTGGCATTGTGATAATTGAAGGTGGTGAAGTTTCTAAGGAAGAGTTATATGATGAGTTTGCTCAGATATACAAAACTAACTGGCCATGGCAAATGAGAGAGCTTGGGCAGTCAGATGTGTACCTGGTGAAGTTCCCACCCCATCTCAAAGTAGAAGAGGTTATTGGCTACCCCAGATTTGGCCTTAAGAAAAAAGGTATTTGAGTCAAGGTGGAAGCTTGGAATGATGACCCAGAACCTATGGAAGTTCTCAAAGAAACTTGGATCAAGGTGACTGGACTACAAACAAAGTGGTGTGAGTGGACTAGTCTTGATCAAGCTGTTTCTGTCTGTGGTCTGTTACTAGAAGTGGATTGGCTAAGTGTGTTTAGGAACAATGCTCAAGAAGTCAGGGTAAAGGTTCACTGCAGGGACCCCTCCAAACTACCTCCTAGAAGACTGTTTGGGTACCATGGGAACCTTTTCCACTAAGGTTTTACTTTACAAAGTGTTATTCCCAGCAATGAAGAGAATGATGACCTGCTTGGAGAAGAGCTTGAGGATCAGAGCAAGAGAGATGCCTGAGGGAAGCAATCAAAGTGGACAAGACAATGGGAGTGGATCTGGTGCTACTGCAAGACCTCAATCTTTCTCTCTTGGGAACATTCATCAAGCCTCTACCAATGACCAGTATTCCCAGAAAGATCAAGTGATGGAAGCTCCTCTTGGAGAGAATTGTGCCCCTCCAGAATCAAGTGATGCTGATGTTTACCAGAAGCTTCTCCAGAGGGGTCTAGTTGATCAAGAGGGTGCCTTTGTGTGGGACAAGACTCCAGTCTCTGCAACTGCAAGTGAGGAAGTGAAGAAGTTCTGGTACAGTGAGAAAATGCTCAAAGGTAATCTGACCAACCAGTTTGAAGAGACTGCTCCTGGAGATGATGATCAGGAAATGGAGCTACCTGATGATATCATGCCAGAGGTAGAGCTTCCCTTCATATCTGCTGATCAAGTGACTGAGAAGCAGCCAGCAAAGAGAAGATCCAAGTGGGGACCTGTGCAACCTGTTAGGCAGAGTAACAGGATTGACAGATCCAAGAACATCATGGAGAAAGCACAGGAGATGAAGAAGATTAACAACCTGGAGATTCCAAGGATGAGAGGTATAATGTCTAACAATCCTTTTAATGTTTTACTTGTTGATGAATTAGATGATGTTGTCAAAGTAGTTGGTATCAATTTAGAAGTAGAATCTGATAGCATGCACTCAGATTGTTCCTCCCCTAGAGCTGCTTCCTTGTCTGATAAGGACCAGCAAGAGGAACTGGCTGAACAATGGATAGATGTTATTAGAAAATCTCGGGGCAAGCACCCCAAGAAGTTTTACCCATGATATGTGCTTTTTGGAATAGTAGGGGCATTTCCACCCCTGGTAGGCAGCTTTTCATTAATGATAACTTAGTGCCTTTGAATTTAGATTACATTGGCTTTCAGGAAACTAAAAAAGGAGAGTTTAGTAACTCCTTTCTGAAAAACCTTCTAGGAAATAGAAATTTTGTCTGGAATTTACTACCTGCAATAGGCTCTGCTGGTGGTATCTTAGTAAGCATTAATGCTGATCTCTTAGAGGTCTTAGCCTGGGAGATTAAAACTTTCTCTGTGAGTGCTGTAGTTAAAAATAGGAGGAATGATTTTATTTGTAGAATTACTACTATCTATGGCTCTACCTATGAGGAGAGGAAACAAGAGTTTATTTCTGAACTTCATGAACTTTGTCTTAATTGGGAAGGACCTGTGCTGATAGGTGGTGATTTTAACCTAGTTAGATTTGTTGAAGATAAGAATAATGGTAATATAGATTTCAAATGGGCTGATAAGTTTAATGCCTGGATAGAAATGTGGGCCCTTATGGAGATAGGTGTCTCTGGTAGGAGTTATACTTGGGGGAATAATCAAGAGAATCCTGTTATGTGTAAACTTGACAGGATCTTCTGTTCTACTTCCTTTGATAGTTGCTTCCCTCTAGCTAGTGCTAAAGTGCTATCTAGATCAGGTAGTGATCATACCACTCTTGTTTGGGATTCTGGTGAGAGCAGAATTCCAAAAAAAGGAGGATTTAAACTTGAGAAATGGTGGTTAGCTATTCCTGATTTTGCTGTGTTGGTAAATAGAGCTTGGAGCTTAGAGGTTGATAATAACAATGTAGTTGATGTCTGGCAACAAAAACTTAGGCTTTTTAGGAGATTAGCTGTGGGGACCCCGGACTAGCTGTCCGAAATTCCCTGTTATGTATACAGTTCACGATCCCATGATCAGTGCGCCGTGAACACATAACCGAACTGATATCAAATTACACCATCCATTACAAAGCGGAATAAGAAAATTACAACATGGTCACATGACCAATACTTACATAATAGCCTCGAAGGGCCTAACTAAACATCGAGTAGCATCATCACTTCAGCAGCGCGAGTACCCAAGTCATCTCGCCATAACCCTACGAGCAACCGAGCGGGAAGACGTTCCTAGCTCGCATAGACGTCGCCAACTCCTTCTTCGTCCGTCGAGTTCCTTCAAGTCTGGCCAAGTAAATAGCCGGGGACAAAGCCGTGAGTACATTTGGAATTGTACTCGCAAACCATCAAGAAAGATGCTAACAGAGCTAACTAAAAGAGACAAGAGAGGAAGAATAGTTTCTCTTGTGGATATAGCATGTGAAAGAGAAATAGTTTCTCTTGTGGATATAGCATGTGAAAGAGAAATAGTTTCTCTTGTGGATATAGCATCCCGACATCGCAATTGATGGAGACACTAAAGTGGTAATATGACACCTCTATATCTTTATTGAAGAAGATACTTCAAAAGATAGCTATGGCATATCTATATATTTATTGAAGAAGAGTTAGCATACCGCCATCTCAGGTGATGGGGATACTAGGGAAGTCCTATGACATCTCTACATCTTTGTTAAAGAAGAGTTCCTCTACATGAAACACTAGGAAAGAGTTCCCCACTTGGTCTCAATTTTTCCCACGACCATCTCCATATGGTCAACACACGCCTATTTTCCGTACCTTTCCGGTACATATAAACACAACATTTCCTTTGCAAAGCTTTTGCCAAAACAAAACGCAAGCCCCGGTAAAGGTAGACCTTTGCAACCCGTCCATGACCGCGGACGCGGCTATTCGAATAGATTTAACTCTGCAGAGTTTGCACACTTTCCCCACAACTATCCGGATACCTATCGTGTGGGCATCATCCCCGCATAACAACATATGCCACGACGGATACCCGGACATAACCTTTCGCCCATCTCCACTGGCACGAGTCCTTCCCTGCGGGCTTACCCCTTCCCGGCACCCCGGCAACATACCTCCTTTTGAGCGTATCTCCGGCGCCATGACAGAAGACCCTCAGTAATCGTCCGGCTATCAGTTAAGACAGTGTATTGCCTCCTCCAGAGCGCAACCCGGCGTCGGAGGTCGTCATGACCCTCCCTAGAAAGTTGTGAAGGGTGCTCCTTCCAGCTTCAACAAACTACGGGCTAAGCCCCGTCCCACACCAGGGTAGAGTGGTTGCGCGATAAAAGTTGGGCTGGTGTACACTTATACGCAGTGCTCCTTTTTTAAAAACAAATTTCACCCACACTTCCTTTGCTTGTCCACAACCAACCATATTTCCTCCGAACAACCTTGTTCCAAACATTGCCTTTCCAAAACATACACTTGAGTAGAGTTAACTTACCCAAGGTTTTCACAAACATTTACAACAAGGTAAGCCTTGAGGGGTTCCCAACCTATAGTTTCATGAGTGGAACTACTATAGCACTACGGCCGAGATGAGAGTCATCACGCCATAGATGGTGTAAAAAAAAGGTATTGGAGTGGATCATACTTGCTTTAAGGTAAGCATGTATTATGACAACACAAGGAGGATTATACTTTCAGATTTGTGGTGCTAAATATACAACTTAGATAGTGGAGTATCACTATCCAACATACTCTCCAATATGGTACAGAGGCATACTCCTCTCATTTTGAGAATACACCAAGATCATGACATTGATACCTCTAAACTACAAAAGTGGTGAGTATGGTGTAAGTTACTATCTTGAGAGGGAAGATGCTTGAGTTGAGCGTACAAGATGACCAAGTGGAATAGCACGACCATGATACCATGCATCCCATAATCACAACGACAATAGTGGAGTATCACCACTAGGGAGTACCCCACTTGCAATCACACATAGATGCCATAAATAGAGAGAATAACACACATAGAATCAAGGTGCTTTGGACATCAACAAATGACATCCAACTAGACACCAAATCAGAGATCAAAAGATGGCTTGCCTTGGCTTATTTGTCCCTGGACCTCTTCAACTCCATCAATATAAGAATCCCAACAACATAAATAAAATCCTCGTCCGATTCCACTTCTTCTTCTTCTCTGGAATTGTTCGCATCTATCACCAGAAAATATAAAAGGAACACAATCAATCACATTGCTTCAACAAAACAACATACAACAATCAACAATCAGTAGCTAACCACCTTAATAAGGGATAACCTACAAAATACTTATAGATACCACAAAACAATTTTAAGAGTTTTAATTTAGAAAACCCCATTTATTTACCTAGTAGAGGTATGAGAGTGCCACGACTTATCAATTGCCTCTCTAGCTATCACCATGGCACAAACTAAGTATCCCCTGGTAGATAACATAAAAAGGAGGACACGTGCATTAGTTTGGCATCACAAACATTCACAATACATTTTCAAACATTTTTAGAAAAGCGGGCAATCATTCTCCCTATTTTATAAAGCTTACATAACACCGCACAAGAATAGGAAGCAAATGATATGCCCCACCATTTGAAAACTTAAGCAAAACAAAAGAGCTAATGTTAAATTGCAGAGGTTTTGTTTTGCAAGCATAAAACAAAGGTTGCCCATTTCTAATAAAAAGAGTTGGTCAAGGGTTTTAAATAAACCGAAAAGTTTTGCTTCAACAATGCATGTCACACATATACATTACTAACAGCAACAAATATGTATGAAAAGAGACTAATAATATTTTTCCTAGATGGGCAGTACTAATATTAGACTAACCCAATTGGAATCACCGCAAAATATTAAACCTACAATTTTAGGAATTTCTTTGAATCTGACTGTACAGAAAACAAGATCTGTAAGCCATAAATCGTAGAAAAATCCTAAAAATATGAGACCACCGGCATTTGAAAGATATTTAAACAAAGATGCACACACAATGAATTTGGGTTCAAATTGTTTCTGAAACTCTCACAAATGGATTGACAAGATTACTGCATGTCTATACCATTTGCTTTACCTCTGGATTTACAAAACAGATAAATGTTTGAAACTTGTTTGAGATGATTAAGAAAACATTAAGTAGTCCTACAGAACTGGAATCACTCAATTAGGTTCAAATATGGATTTTTGGTAATTTAAAAGCTAACAGTCATGTCTGCAGAACACACATAACAAGTTTAATTCACCACAAATCGTAAATAAAACATAAAAATATGGGGTCAGCTGCATCTGAATGGTATTGAAAAGCTGGTTCTCACCCAACTGGTTTCATCCAAAAATTCGTTCCCAAGCTCCTGATTTAATTCGACAAAGTCAGATCTGACCAGATCTTGATCTGTGAACCATTTCAGTTTCAGGAGGTCAATCGAAGTGAAACCACCGCCAAAATAAAGGTATTGAAGAGGGCTTTCACCTACAGTTGAGTTTTTTCAAAAAAGGTTTTGTAAAACGGAACAAATCTAACAAACAGTGAATCTCCATGTTTACAGAACTTTATTTACCAAGGACAATCCGTAACGAATTTGAGGATGAGACCAACGCCAAGTTGTAGATCTTTTCCATATCTAACTGTGGAACTTTGAATCACTCGATTTGGATCTGCACACGAGATTTGGTGGATTTTACAAGTTCGTACCAGAATCTGAAACAGCAAGATTACAGAAATTACAGCAAGATTTTGGACGAACTTTGGTCAAGAGCTTCAGATCTGAGGATTGCTCAACCTTCTCCATGCTTGGACCAACATGCACCTGCATCAAGATCCAATCTTAGCGAGATGGAGGAAGAAGAAATAGAGATGGAAACCAGCTAAGGTTAGGGGAGAAGAGAGTGAGAGGAATGCTCTCATGGTGAGGGGAAGCTTGAGGGAGGAGGAGAGCTTCATCTTGGTGGCTTTCCATGGCCATGGCCGGCCATGGAGCTAAGGAGGAGCAGCAGCTCGTGGTGGAGAGGCGGGAGGAGAGTGTGAGGGAGTGGAGAGAGCAAGAAATGAGAGCAAAGGGGAGTGGTGGTGGCCAGGCCAAGGTTTTTATAGAGGGAGAGGGGTGGCTGCCTCCTTCTTTGATTGGTGGAGGTGGGTGGCTGGCTTGGGGAAGAGATATTTGACCCAAGCTGAATTTATTTGTGGCATTGGGAAGGGACAAAGGAGGAGAGGCTTCTCAAGGTGGAGTAATAATGGGGGAGGAGGAGAGAAAATGGCTGGCCGAAAAATACATGCCAACACCATGGCCGGCTCCACTCTTATGTCATGCAAAAATGAATCATCAAAAGATAGTTTCCATCATGCATGATGATCATAGTGGAACCACAAGATTTTTGCCAGAATGGTGATCTAGATGCCAAACAAGATGCAGACATATGGCACTCAAGTGCTTATGCAAGAACACTTAACGACTACCACTTGTGTCATGCAAAGAAAATAGGTTTCTACAAGTGATAAAGAGTCCAAGGTTTAGAATGATAGTGATGGAAAAAAATGATACAATAACAATGATGAATATGGTGACATCAATTCATGAGGTCAAGGTGATGATGAAAAAAGAATAGAGGATTGAGATGGGTATGATGAGATATAAGTTGCTCTTCAAATAAGAGGTCAATTGGGAGTGATTTGGGAGTATCAAATGATCATCCATTTGCTCAAGAATTGAAGGATGGAGGGGATACAATGTGGTAGATCAGCGATGTACACAAGATGTGGAAGAGTTGTCATTTGAAATAGAACTTATTTGAAAAGTATTTGAAACACCTCAATTGTCTAGGGACAATTGGGAATGTACTCAAGTGAAATGGAATTTTGAAGATGTTGAGAGAAAACTAGTTGGAACATAGGAGTTCAAAATGTTCTACTTACTTTCTCAAGTGAAGTAGAGTTTTCTCAAATTTAAAGCAAACAAGAAATGGTATAGGTACCATAAACAAGCCTTTTGTTAAAGAAGGCAAGATAAAGAAATAATGTTTTAGAAATCATTACTTCGTAGAAATGAGATGAGAAACAAAACCCATTTCAGTTCTTTGTTTTGTTTGAAGAAATATCTTGAAAAGATTTAATAAAACAAGGAGTAGTTTTGTGATCAAAACTAGAGAAGAAAACAATAGGGTTTTGAGAAAGAGAACTAAATTTAGGGGGAAGTGTTCTCAAGGGTAGATGGTGGCTACAAAATGTACCCATCATTCCCACTCTTGGTTTTGTGAAGATTAAACTTGGATTAGGATAAAAACAAGAGGTAAAAGAGGAAGAAGTGGTCTAGTGCTGAAACACTGGATAGGGTATAAGATCAAGTTGGATATAAGAGTTGCAGGGGTAGATTGAGACATGCAAGACGTGGAGGTTGAAGAGGGTGTTGCATAGATGGGATCCATGTATTGAGGCTACCAAAAACAGTTGTGGTTGCTTAGAGATCAACTGCCTAAATCTGGACATTCAAAGCCTGTCAACACAGATGGTCGACATGGCCTCAGAACCAACAAGGATGAGTGGGTGTAGGAGAAGGATGCAAGTTTGGAATCAAGGTTGATTTGAGCTAGCTTAAACACAAAGAGGAATTTTTAAGTAGGCATACTCATGTTGCCATGAGTAGAAAAGTTTGATGTGGAGAAAAAGGAAAACAACCTTTCCTAAGTCGCATAGGTATTTTATTAGGTGAGTTGCTTGCTTGACTACTAGAGGTGTTGTTCTTTGAGGTAACTCAAGGCAAAACTCAACAAGCAAAATAAGACAAAACATCTACCAACAGATCAAAGCAATTCATCTTAACAGACAGATCAAGGCTATTCATCTTAATTAGTCTATAGAAAAAGTTTTTGTTCCCCCTGATTTTTGAAATAAGGACAACTAATCAAAGTTGCTGAAGTTGGGGTGTTACAGATCTTCCACCCTTAAAATAATCTCATCCCGAGATTACTGAGTGTAGAACTAGAGGGGTTATAAAGTTTAACCAAAGTCAGACTCCATTCTTCTGTAGACGTGTCGTTGTAGAGAAGGTCGTAGCTTCATCTTCTGGGAGACATGATGGATTTCTGCCGATAGCGAGCTTCATGAGGAGGTTGACTACTCCATGCAGATGTTAGACCTGTAGCTTCTTAACAATCCTAGCGGAGTCCACGACTTCGGAAAAGTTAGTGCACTCCAATGGTGCCTTAGCAGGGTTGAAAACTTTTTAGAGTTAGCTTAAATTTAGTGGAAGACGAAGTCTTCCACCCTTAAAATTGTTCATCGGGGAGGGCGTTAAAATCATAGAGCCTCAGCCACGGGTCTTTTCGGGTGCTTTTTGGAGAAGTCATTGATCTCTCGTCTTGAGTTGAAAACATCTTCAGAGGGCGTTGTGTAGTCCATGGCTTCAAGAGGGGTTAGTGCATCCTACGTTTCCAACGGTGTGTTAGAAAGGTTTAAAATGCTAGGGTTAGCTCCAACTTTTAGTGGAAGACGAAGTCTTCCACCCTTAAGATTTTTCATCGGGCTTTCGGAAAAACTCAGAGCTTCTGTCTTGAGGTTCTGTCTGGGGCTTCTGAAGAAGTCATCGGTCTTCCTTGTTCAGCTGAAGAATCTTCGGGGGCGACATGCAGATCACCACTTCAAGAGGCACTTGCGGTGTTAACTGAGCCATAGGGGATGCGCGGTGAGTTAGTAAGTTGATGAAAGTCCTGGTTGGTATCCACATGAAGCAGCAACAAAGGTCGTCGGAGGCAATCTTCAGCTTGACGGCCAGTGCTGATTTATACCAGTTGAGAAGTTAGTGGGTAAACTACACTTAATCTTGAGTCTTGAGGTATCTTCAGGAGCTTCACTTAATGAGGACCAGATGAACCATGTGATGTAGGCGTTGGCGCTATTTTTCTCTCAGCTGGTTAGATGGTGCGTTAGGGGGTGGTTTTCAAAAAGATACCCCCGAGGTTAGTGCGGTTATGCTCTAAGGTTAGCCCAAATTAGTATGTCTTCTCGCCGAAGTGCAGTCACTCTTGAAGGTAGGGGCTTCTGCTTCGTTGGCGTGGTAGAGTCGCTCCAGCTGATCTTGAAAGTAGTCGGCGTAGATAGGGGTCTGGGTTAGTTTTCCTGTCGGTTGAAAAACAACTGCTAACGGGGTTAGAGTTAGAGCCTCCCGTTAACCTACCCAGTTTAACTAATAGTTAGCCATACATCGGCGAGGCAAATTTTAATCCTATCATTACATGTGACACCCATACAACCATAACCAGAGACAAAATACCACTAACAGAGGCTACTGGTATTTTTCCTAGATGCACAGTAACAAAACAAGATCAACACAATTGGAATCATTCAAAAATATTTATTTTTCAATTTTTGAGACTCAAAATACTAACCAGAAACAGTGATCAAGTTTTATTTATTAAAAATCTCACAAAAATCCTAAAAATACAAGATCAGTGGCGTCTGAAAGATAATTTCATACTGGTTCTAGTGCAATTGGAATCACATCAATCGGAGCTACCAAACTATGTTTATTAGCAAAACAGTACACTGGCAGATTTTCATCTTTAATTTCTGTTTTACAAATTTCAAACAATTAAAAAGGGCGGAAACGTCTAAATAGCAAGACATACATGCACACAACAAACAGATGCAAACACTCAAGGAAGCACACAAGGGAACTACAAGCAATCATCACACCAGACATGGTACTCTAAGTACCTCACGAGATGCCTAATACGCGGGGTAGTTCAATCAAAGCGATTGAGTTTGTCCTATCCATCCTATTGGCTTGGGGCTGGTCATATATGTTGACGTCTTCATCTTGGTCGGCATCGACTTCAATAGGGATCCTTGTAGATCGAGTTGGTGGTGACGCAGGCCTGATGTTGACTCGTCGATGTTGAGGTGGAGGCGAAAAATGTGTAGATCTTATGGTCTCATCATCCCGAGGACGTGAGGTCTTCAGAGAGGTAGTTGTTGAGGTACTCCCAAAGTCGGCAACTTCTTGAGGCTGGCCTAAAAATTACTATTCAAGAACTGAGGACTTGATCCCAGACGACTGCAAAAAGGTGCAAGTCCACGGAGGGGCAAGGTCAGCTCATCGACAAACCTTGGCGACAACCAAGACATGACGTTATCATCCTTATATGTGCACACTAAGTCGGCCTCCAATCTTCAATAGCTGCAATGGGAGGTACTTGCGTCTTCATGAGGGATTGATTGATTCTTGAGTTCGAGTCTCCAGTCTGTTATCACCAGAATTTGACCGGATCAGAGGTGGGCCGCCATTAAGATGGGCTTGAAGAATAATGAATCGGCCTTGTATACAAAGTTTGGGCTGGTTTGCCCGTGTATCTGTAAATATAGTAGGATACGTGTCGGTTAGGTAGAATTTGGCTCATGCACGGTTGGGATTATTCCCACGTTAGAAATTCTACGGACTATAAATATGTATCTAGGGTTATTGAGAAAAACAACAATCACGTTCATCACAAACCAATCTAGGCGCATCGCCAACCCCTTGTTTCGAGGGTTTCTTCCGGTAAGCATCATGCTGCCTAGATCGCATCTTGCGATCTAGGCGATACACGTTTATTCATCTGTTCATGCGTTGCTCGTGCTGAAGCCTTGTTGATGGCGAGCAACGTAGTTATCATAGATGTGTTAGGGTTAGCATTGTTTCACCGTATCATATGCTTTCGTCCATGCAACCCTTAGACGTCTAGCCGTCCTTACGCCTATCTTAGGTGTAAGGGCGGCACCTCGCTTGATCATTATTTAGTAGATTCGATCCGTGATGATTTCTCCTTGTTCTTCAAGGATTAGTTTAATATCTGCATAGTTAGGCCTTGCAAACGGGTTGAAGGATCCAGTAGCACGTAGGGTGTAGTCTGCTAACCCTAGCTGAGATGTTCCGGGGATCAACTTCATGTTGGTTTTTAGGCCTTGTCTAGGGTCGGTTTATTATCACCGTGCGTGGCTGCCAGGCTCAATCACGCGTAGGATGTTCCGATTATGTGGTGAAAACCCTAAATCGTCGTAGGTCGTTTCAGCTTTATATTGATCAAGCAGGACCACCATGTGATCGTATACCTCATACGGATCATGGGTGGATCGGCTCCTTGAGCCGATTCACGAGACAACTCGAGAGCCGATCGAGGCTCGTATTTAATGTTTACGTGTATGCCATGCAGGAAACTAAGCGGAGCAAATCCATCACCTTCCCGACCAGGTATAGGTCAGGTGGCACGCCTGCACCAGCATCGGACGTGCGTGCCGAGGCTTTGCGGGCCGTCGCTCGAGGGACCAGGGCCAGCCGCAGTCCTGGGAGCCTCCCGGCTCTACTGTGTTGCCCGTCGCTGCTCGCCGGTGGGTTTCTGACCGCAACACGGTCTAAGTTGGGGACATCGTCCAACATGTAGGTTTGAAATGGATGAGACAATAGAGTAAGAATTTGAAGCATTTATAAAGCGGAGAGGTAAGAGTTTAGAAGTTTTGAAGGAATAAGAGGAGTAGAAGCTATGCTTCCGGTTAAAGAAAGAATCTGTTTGGTAAATAGTTTTGCCCAAGTACTTGTTTCCTAACTAACGTCCATGCTAACTAAGGTCTCCTACAGTCAGGATAGCTCGATACCAGCTACGTGGGGACCCCGGACTAGCTGTCCGAAATTCCCTGTTATGTATACGAGTTCACGATCCCATGAACGATGCGCCGTGAACACATAACCGAACCGATATCAAATTACACCATCCATTACAAAGCGGAATAAGAAAATTACAACATGGTCACATGACCAATACTTACATAATAGCCTCGAAGGGCCTAACTAAACATCGAGTAGCATCATCACTTCAGCGGCGCAGTACCCAAGTCATCCGCCATAACCCTACGATGCAGCCGGCGGGAAGACGTTCCTAGCTCGCATAGACGTCGCCAACTCCTTCTTCGTCCGTCGAGTTCCTTCAAGTCCGGCCAAGTAAATAGCCAGGTACAAAGCCGTGAGTACATTTGGAATTGTACTCGCAAACCATCAAGAAAGATGCAAACGAGCTAACTAAAAGAGACAAGAGAGGAAGAATAGTTTCTCTTGTGGATATAGCATGTGAAAGAGAAATAGTTTCTCTTGTGGATATAGCATGTGAAAGAGAAATAGTTTCTCTTGTGGATATAGCATCCCGACATCGCAATTGATGGAGACACTGAAGTGGTACTATGACACCTCTATATCTTTATTGAAGAAGATACTTCAAAAGATAGCTATGGGATATATATATATATATCTTTATTGAAGAAGAGTTAGCATACCGCCATCTCAGGTGATGGGGATACTAGGGAAGTCCTATGACATCTCTACATCTTTGTTAAAGAAGAGTTCCTCTACATGAAACACTAGGAAAGAGTTCCCCACTTGGTCTCAATTTTTCCCACGACCATCTCCATATGGTCAACACACGCCTATTTTCCGTACCTTTCCGGTACATATAAACACAACATTTCCTTTGCAAAGCTTTTGCCAAAACAAAACGCAAGCCCCGGTAAAGGTATGACCATTGGCAACCCGTCCATGACCGCGGACGCGGCTATTCGAATAGATTTAACTCTGCGAGAGTTTGCACACTTTCCCCACAACTATCCGGATACCTATCGTGTGGGCATCATCCCCGCATAACAACATATGCCACGACGGATACCCGGACATAACCTTTCGCCCATCTCCACTGGCACGAGTCCTTCCCTGCGGGCTTACCCCTTCCCGGCACCCCGGCACAATACCTCCTTTTGAGCGTATCTCCGGCGCCATGACAGAAGACCCTCAGTAATCGTCCGGCTATCGACTAAGCACGGTGTATTGCCTCCTCCGGAGCGCAACCCGGCGTCGGAGGTCGTCATGACCCTCCCTAGAAAGTTGTGAAGGGTGCTCCTGCCGGCTTCAACAAACTACGGGCTAAGCCCCGTCCCACACCGAGGGTAGAGTGGTTGCGCGATAAAAAGTTGGGACTGGTGTACACTTATACGCGGTGCTCCTTTTTAAAAACAAATTTCACCCACACTTCCTTTGCTTGTCCAACAACCAACCATATTTCCTCCGAACAACCTTGTTCCAAAACATTGCCTTTCCAAAACATACACTTGAGTAGAGTTAACTTACCCAAGGTTTTCACAAACATTTACAACAAGGTAAGCCTTGAGGGGTTCCCAACCTATAGTTTCATGAGTAGAACTACTATAGCACTACGGCCGAGATGAGAGTCATCACGCCATAGATGGTGTAAAAAAAGGTATTGGAGTGGATCATACTTGCTTTAAGGTAAGCATGTATTATGACAACACAAGGAGGATTATACTTTCAGATTTGTGGTGCTAAATATACAACTTAGAGAGTGGAGTATCACTATCCAACATACTCTCCAATATGGTACAGAGGCATACCTCTCTCATTTTGAGAATACACCAAGATCATGACATTGATACCTCTAAACTACAAAAGTGGTGAGTATGGTGTAAGTTACTATCTTGAGAGGGAAGATGCTTGAGTTGAGCGTACAAGATGACCAAGTGGAATAGCACGACCATGATACCATGCATCCCATAATCACAACGACAATAGTGGAGTATCACCACTAGGGAGTACCCCACTTGCAATCACACATAGATGCCATAAATAGAGAGAATAACACACATAGAATCAAGGTGCTTTGGACATCAACAAATGACATCCAACTAGACACCAAATCAGAGATCAAAAGATGGCTTGCCTTGGCTTATTTGTCCCTGGACCTCTTCAACTCCATCAATATAAGAATCCCAACAACATAAATAAAATCCTCGTCCGATTCCACTTCTTCTTCTTCTTCTTCTTCTCCGGAATTGTTCGCATCTATCGCCGGAAAATATAAAAGGAACACAATCAATCACATTGCTTCAACAAAACAACATACAACAATCAACAATCAGTAGCTAACCACCTTAATAAGGGATAACCTACTAAAATACTTATAGATACCACAAAACAATTTTAAGATGTTTTAATTTAGAAAACCCCATTTATTTACCTAGTAGAGGTATGAGAGTGCCACGACTTAGCAATTGCCTCTCTAGCTATCACCATGGCACAAACTAAGTATCCCTGGTAGATAACATCAAAAAGGAGGACAAGTGCATTAGTTTGGCATCACAAACATTCACAATACATTTTCAAACATTTTTAGTAAAAGCGGGCAATCATTCTCCCTATTTTATAAAGCTTACATAACACAGCATCCAAGAATAGGAAGCAAATGATATGCCCCACCATTTGAAAACTTAAGCAAAACAAAAGAGCTAATGTTAAATTGCGAGAGGTTTTGTTTTGCAAGCATAAAACAAAGGTTGCCCATTTCTAATAAAAAGAGTTGGTCAAGGGTTTTAAATAAACCGAAAAGTTTTGCTTCAACAATGCATGTCACACATATACATTACTAACAGCAACAAATATGTATGAACAGAGACTAATAATATTTTTTCTAGATGGGCAGTACTAATACAAGATTAACCCAATTGGAATCACCCCAAAATATTAAACCTACAATTTTAGAAATTTCTTTGAATCTGACTGTACAGAAAATAAGATCTGTAAGCCATAAATCGTAGAAAAATCCTAAAAATATGAGACCACCGGCATTTGAAAGATATTTAAACAGAGATGCACACACAATTGGATTTGGGTTCAAATTGTTTCTGAAACTCTCACAAATGGACTGCAAAATTAAAAAATGTGAGAAGAGGGCTGAAGCACTGGAGTAAGAGCATCTCTAAGCTCAAACTTCTGATTGAAAACAGTAATATGGTTTTACTACAACTTGATGTTCTTGAGGAGAAGAGACCCCTATTTCTCCAGGAATGGAACTTCAGAGTTATTCTCAAAAGACACATCAATAGATTGTTGGAGTATCAAAATAAATATTGGAAAAAGAGATGTACTTATCGGTGGGCTCAGGTTGGTGATGAGAATACGAAATATTTTCATGCACGAGCCACTGAAAGATTCAGACACAACTCCATTGTATCTCTTACTTTGGAGGATGGTAGAAGGGTGGAAAACCATGAGGAGAAAGCTGCTGCATTTCTTACCTCTTTCAAGAGTAGAATGGGTGTCTCCAATACTCCTCATATTTGTTTTGACCTTGCAGCACTTTTCCAGAGAGTTGAGGGTCTAGAAGAGGTATCCACTCCATTCACTAAGGAGGAAATAGACAAAGTTATTAAATCTATCCCTGCGGACAAGGCACCAGGTCCAGATGGCTTCAATGGCATGTTTCTAAAGGTGTGTTGGGATATTATAGCTCCTGATTTTTATAAGCTCTGCGAAGAGTTTTGGGATGGAAAGATTAGCCTTGTTTATTTGAACAATTCTCTCATCACTCTTGTCCCTAAAAAACTCACACCTGAATCGGTAAATGATTATCGGCCAATCTCTTTACTAAATTGTGTGGTCAAAGTATTGACTAAGATAATTGCAGTGAGATTGCAAAAATGGATCTTGAAGGTGGTACACAGAAACCAGTATGGGTTTATAAAGCGGAGAAATATCCAAGACTGTTTGGCATGGTCGTTCGAATATCTATATCAGTGCAAAGCTTCAGGCAATGAAATTGTTGTTCTCAAGTTAGACTTTGAGAAAGCATTCGACACAATTGAGCATTCTACAATTATTCAGATCCTCCATCACATGGGATTTGATGGTAGATTCACAAATTGGATTAAGCTTATTCTTGAATCAGGCTCTTCATCCATTCTTGTCAATGGGGTTCCCGGCACAGAATTCAAGTGCAAGAGAGGTGTAAGACAAGGCGACCCCTTATCTCCGTTGCTTTTTGTCTCCGGTGCGGAATTGCTTCAGGTCATTATTAACCAGGCCCATGTGGAAGGATTGCTTAATCTACCTATTGTCCAACCCTGCCTCGGAAGACTATCCTGTGGTACAATATGCGGACGACACTATAATTATTCTACCAACGAAACGAGATCAGCTCAGTAATCTACACTCCATTCTTGAGGCTTATGCTGAATGCCTCTGGTTTAAAAATCAACTTCCATAAATCCCGAGATGATACCAATTAATATAGACGCCGTTAAGGCTCATGATCCGGCACAGAGTTCTTGGTTGTGAAGTTGGTACCATGCCGTTTACATACCTAGGTTTACCTGTGGTACAACTAGACCCACGATTGCTGAAGCTGATGCCCCTCGTGGACGAGTTGAAAGAAGACCGACCGATGCTCGCAATATGGCTCACCTATGGTGGCGAGTAACCTTCATTAACTCAGCTCTCTCCCCGCTTATCATTTATGCGCTTGTGTGTGCTAAAAATTCCACTACAAATTATTGAGTTCATCGATAGAGCCAGGAGGCACTGCCTTTGGAGGAAATCGGAAGACAGAGATGAGAAGACGTACTCCCTGGCTGCTTGGGATCTTGTGTGTCAACCGAAATCCAGAGGTGGTTTGGGTATAATGGATCTGAAAGTGCAGAACCAAGGTCTCCTCATGAAATTCCTCCACAAATTTTTTAATAAACATGATGTGCCGTGGGTAATGCTCGTTTGGGAAAAATATTATCAAGATGGTGCACCTCACACTAAGAAACCTTGTGGGTCATTACGGTGGAGAGATGTAAGCGATCTATTTGATATATACGGGGGGTCACAAAGTGCACAGATCAATATTGGTGATACTTGTCTTATTATGGAAAGACTGCTTGGATGGGAGATATTATTCCTCAAGATGCCTTCCCTCATATCTTCTCCTTTGCACTAAATGAAGATTGCTCGGTAATGCAATATACTCGAAAGGGATCGGGCCTCACGTCATTTTTTCCTTCCGATGTCCGTTGAGGTCTGATGCTCGAACTTGTTGAACCGCACACTTGCACTAACACGTACGAAAGAGTTACCACGTCTCCTGACCAATGGTCTTACGTTTGGGGCCAATCAGTATATCATGTCAAGTAGTATTATGAATTCTTCTTTAGAGAAGTAATCCCCAACCCAAGCCTACCACTCATTTGGAAAACTAAATGTGTCGTGAAACAAAAAGTGTTTGCCTGGTTGCTTATGATGGATAGACTGAACACAAGGGACATGCTTTGCAGAAGACAGTGCCCCATCCCGGATGTTAGCTGTGTGGTTTGTCAGCAGGTTAGAGAAACAAGAGATCACTTGTTCTTTGATCGTACTTTTAGCACAAGTTGCTTGGTCTATTCTGGGGATACAATGGGATCAATCTCTTGAACTAAGTGAGAGAATTACAACGGCTGCCAATTCTTGGAGGGGGCCTTTCTTCCTGGAGTATGTAATCATTGGTGCATGGAACATATGGAAGCAAAGGAATAGAAAACATTTTGATGGTGTTACCCCCTCGGCTCAGTCCTGGCTAATCAATTTTTCAGTGGATTCTGACCTTCTAAGCTGCAGGGTGAAACCGGAGCTTAGAGAAAATATAAACTCCTTTGTAGCTGCTCTAAGAGTTTGAAGTGTTCTAGTGTGTTGCCGTTTAGGAGCCATGGCTTAGTCCTGGTTTCCTTGTAAAAGTATGTAAATATTTTTCCATTTTTAATATATGAGCAGTAGGAGCCTCTCCTGCTGTAATTTCCTCAAAAAAAGATTACTACATGTCTATACCATTTGCTTTACCTCTGGATTTACAAAACAGATAAATGTTTGAAACTTGTTTGAGATGATTAAGAAAACATTCAGTAGTCCTACAGAACTAGAATCACTCAATTAGGTTCAAATATGGATTTTTGGTGATTTAAAAGCTAATAGTCATGTCTGCAGAACACACATAACAAGTTTAATTCACCACAAATCGTACATAAAACATAAAAATATGGGGTCAGCTGCATCTGAAAGGTATTGAAAATCTGGTTCTCACCCAACTGGTTTCATCCAAAAATTCATTCCCAAGCTCCTGGTTTAATTCGACAAAGTCAGATCTGACCAGATCTTGATCTGTGAACCATTTCAGTTTTAGGAGGTCAATCGAAGTGAAACCACCGCCAAAGTGAAGGTATTGAAGAGCGCTTTCACCTACAGTTGAGTTTGTTCAAAAAGGTTTTGTAAAACGGAACAAATCTAACAAACAGTGAATCTGCATGTTTACAGAACTTTATTTACCAAGGACAATACGTAACGAATTTGAGGATGAGACCAACGCCAAGTTATAGATCTTTTCCATATCTAACTGCGGAAGTTTGAATCACTCGATTTAGATCTGCACACGAGATTTGGTGGATTTTACAAGTTCGTACCAGAATCTGAAACAGCAAGATTACAGAAATTACAGCAAGATTTTGGACGAACTTTGGTCAAGAGCTTCAGATCTGAGGATTGCTCAACCTTCTCCATGCTTGGACCAACATGCACCTGCATCAAGATCCAATCTTAGCAATGGAGGAAGAAGAAAAAGAGAGGAAACCAGCTAGGGTTGGGGGAGAAGAGAGTGAGAGGAATGCTCTCATGGTGAGGGGAAGCTTGAGGGAGGGGGAGAGCTTCAGCTTGGTGGCTTCCCATGGCCATGGCCGGCCATGGAGCTAAGGAGGAGCAGCAGCTCGTGGTGGAGGGCAGGGGGAGAGTGTGAGGGAGTGTAGAGAGCAAAAATGAGAGCAAAGGGGGAGGTGGTGGCCGGCTAGGGCCAATTTATAGAGGGAGAGGGGTGGCTGCCTCCTTCTTTGATTGGTGGAGGTGGGTGGCTGGCTTGGGGAAGAGATATCTGACCCAAGCTGAATTTATTTGTGGCATTGGGAAGGGACAAAGGAGGAGAGGCTTCCCAAGGTGGAGTAATAATGGGAGAGGAGGAGAGAAGATGGCTGGCCGAAAAAGACATGCCAACACCATGGCCGGCTCCACTCTTATGTCATGCAAAAATGAATCATCAAAAGATAGTTTCCATCATGCATGATGATCATAGTGGAACCACAAGATTTTGAGAATTGACTAATCCAAACAAGATGAGACATATGGCACTCAAGTGCTTATGCAAGACACACGGCACCACTTGTGTCATGCAAAGAAAATAGGTTTCTACAAGTGATAAAGAGTCCAAGGTTTAGAATGATAGTGATGGAAAAAATGATACAATAACAATGATGAATATGGTGACATCAATTCATGAGGTCAAGGTGATGATGAAAAAGAATAGAGGATTGAGATGGGTATGATGAGATATAAGTTGCTCTTCAAATAAGAGGTCAATTGGGAGTGATTTGGGAGTATCAAATGATCATCCATTTGCTCAAGAATTGAAGGATGGAGGGGATACAATGTGGTAGATCAGCGATGTGCAAGAGTTTTTATTTGAAATAGAACTTATTTGAAAAGTATTTGAAACACCTCAATTGTCTAGGGACAATTGGGAATGTACTCAAGTGAAATGGAATTTTGAAGATGTTGAGAGAAAACAAGTTGGAACATAGGAGTTCAAAATGTTCTACTTACTTTCTCAAGTGAAGTAGAGTTTTCTCAAATTTAAAGCAAACAAGAAATGGTATAGGTACCATAAACAAGCCTTTTGTTAAAAAGAAGGCAAGATAAAGAAATAATGTTTTAGAAATCAGTACTTCGTAGAAATGAGATGAGAAACAAAACCCATTTCAGTTCTTTGTTTTGTTTGAAGAAATATCTTGAAAAGATTTAATAAAATAAGGAGTAGTTTTGTGATCAAAACTAGAGAAGAAAACAGTAGGGTTTTGAGAAAGAGAACTAAATTTAGGGGGGAAGTGTTCTCAAGGGTAGATGGTGGCTACAAAATGTACCCATCATTCCCACTCTTGGTTTTGTGAAGATTAAACTTGGATTAGGATAAAAACAAGAGGTAAAAGAGGAAGAAGTGGTCTAGTGCTGAAACACTGGATAGGGTATAAGATCAAGTTGGATATAAGAGTTGCAGGGGTAGATTGAGACATGCAAGACATGGAGGTTGAAGAGGGTGTTGCATATATGAGATCCATGTATTGAGGCTACCAAAAAAAGTTGTGGTTGCTTAGAGATCAACTGCCTAAATCTGGACATTCAAAGCCTGTCAACACAGATGGTCGACATGGCCTCAAAACCAACAAGGATGAGTGGGTGTAAGAGAAGGATGCAAGTTTGGAATCAAGGTTGATTTGAGCTAGCTTAAACACAAAGAGGAATTTTTAAGTAGGCATACTCATGTTGCCATGAGTAGAAAAGTTTGATGTGGAGAAAAAGGAAAACAACCTTTCCTAAGTCACATAGGTATTTTATTAGGTGAGTCGCTTGCTTGACTACTAGAGGTGTTGTTCTTTGAGGTAACTCAAGACAAAACTCAACAAGCAAAATAAGACAATACATCTACCAACAGATCAAAGCAATTCATCTTAACAGACAGATCAAGGCTATTCATCTTAATTAGTCTATAGAAAAAGTTTTTGTTCCCCCTGATTTTTGAAATAAGGACAACTAATCAAGGTTGCAGAAGTTGGGGTGTTACATTAGCTAAAGGGTGGAGTAGTAATTATGAGGCTGCAGCTAGAAAACAGAAGAAAGAGGTTATGAAAGAATATGATGTTCTTGACATTAAGTCTGAAACCTGTGTCCTTTCTCAGATTGAGAGGGAGAGATGGGATTTCATTCTTAGAGAATTGAATTCTTTTTGGATCCTTGAGGAGACTAAAGCTAGGCATAGATCTAGAGATAGGAATATATTAGAGGGAGATAGAAACACAACATATTTCCATGCTGTGGCCAATCAGAGAAGGAGGAAAAAATACATTCATGTCTTAGATGGGCCTGATGGCCCTGTAACTGAGTCTAAAGAAATGCTCAAAGTAGCTACAGACTTTTATAAAGATCTGTTTAAAAAAGAAAATAGACCAGCCATCAGACTCCAAGATACTTTCTTCTCTGAGAATGAAAAGATAACTCTGGAGGAAAATATAATGTTAGGGAGTGCCTTTACTGAGGAAGAGGTCAAAACTGCAGTTTTTGGATCTTATGCAGATGGGGCACCTGGTCCTGATGGTATTCCCTTTATGTTTTATCAGAAGTTTTGGGATGTGATCAAATTTGACTTGATCAATATGTTTAATGCTTGGTTTGATGATAACTTAGATCTATATAGATTGAATTTTGCCATGATCACTCTTATACCTAAAGAGAATGAGGCTAGAGCCATGAAGAAGTTTAGACCTATTAGCCTTCTGAATTGCTCTTTTAAGATTTTTACCAAGGTCCTGACTAAAAGATTGGCTAAAATCATTGATAGACTTATTTCTTACCATCAACCAGCCTTCATTAGAGGAAGATTTATTTTAGAAAGTGTTGTCACTGCACATGAAGTTATTCATGAAGTGCATAAGAATAAAGATAAAGGTTTAGTTTGAAAACTTGACTATGAGAAGGCATATGACAAGGTTAACCTAGATTTCCTGTATGAGGTTTTGGAACTCAGAGGCTTCAACCCCACCTTTAATTTATTAGGTTTATTAAATAAATTACTCAGGGAGGATCTGTTGGGGTAAAGGTTAATGACATTGAGGGGGATTTTTTCTTGACTGGCAAAGGTTTAAGACAGGGGGACCCCATTGCCCCTCTCTTATTCAATTGCATTGTAGATGTTTTCTCTAGGATGTTAGTTAAAGGGACAGAAGGTGGTTTGATTAGTGGGCTCTGCCCCAATTTCTTACCTGGAGGAATTGTTAGTCTTCAATATGCTGATGATACTCTTTTGTTCCTTAAAAATGATCAGAGAGTTGCTTTAAATTTAAGATGGATTCTTACCTGTTTTGAGCAAATTTCTGGCATGAGAGTTAACTTTCATAAAAGTGAACTTATTCCTATTAATATGGATACTAGTGAAACCCAACCTTTCCTGGATATTTTCCAATGTGTCATGGGAGGTTTTCCTGTTAAGTATCTTGGTATACCTTTGCATTATGATAGGTTGAGAAGAGAGGATCTGCAACCTCTCATTGAAAACATTCTTAAAAGAATCACTGGCTGGAGGGGGAAACTTCTATCCTCTGCGGCCAAGAGAATTCTCATACAGTCTTGTTTAGCTAGTATCCCCATTTATCTTCTTCCCTTCTTTAAATTCCCAAAGTGGGCTCTACATCTGATTGATTCACAGATGGCCAACTTTATGTGGAATGATGAAGAAGGCAACCATAAAATTCACTTAGCTAATTGGCCCTCCATCTGCATGAAAAAGGAATTTGGAGGTTTAGGTATTCCAAATCTCCAAGACCTAAACATTTGTTTGATTGGTTCTTGGATTAAGAGATACATCCAGGGTGAAGGGGCTCTATGGAGAAGAGTACTAGATGCTAAATATAACACTAGAAATCCAAACATTATGTCCTTTCATGATATTCAGCCTTCCACTTTCTGGAAAGGTGTTATGTGGGCTTATAAAGCAGTGAAGTTTGGATATAAATGGCATGTAGGGAATGGTAAATCCATAAATGATACGGTGGATCCAAGCCAATCCACCTAAGTTGATGCCCGATCTTTCACAGCGAGAACCTAGGGTAGTAATTCGTCCCAACAACGGGATGAACGCAGCCTGAAGAAGAGGGAACGGATCCAGCAAGCAACGGATCGATGAACGATACGCCTCAAACCAAGAGCTGGACAATCCTTGATGAACACAATAACCTTCGCAGCAGATATAATAGATAACGGCAGCGCCGTACCCCCGGAGGGATGATACACGTGATCACACGCAATAGGGAAACCCTAATCTTTTAGACTAAACTTGAACTATCCTAAACCCTAACCGTGCCATCTCCTTATATGAGAGGGAGAGCTGGCCGGCCGGCCCCCTAATTGGGCCCAACCTAGTTCGACTTGGACATGCCCAAGTCAAATAGACTCTATTAAAACCCTAGATGGCCCACAACATGACCTGGCTACATTATTATCTCCTAATAACAAGATTATAATAAACTACTGGTACAACCTTAGACCCAACTATCATATCAATGGCTGTCCTAGAGTACCAGGCCCAGATATCCAAATCATCCAAGCCAATCCACCTAAGTTGATTCCCGATCTTTCACAGCGAGAACCTGGGGTAGTAATTCCTCCCAACAACGCGATGAACGCAGCCTGGAGAAGAGGGAACGAATCCAGCAAGCAACGGATCGATGAACGATACGCCTCAAACCAAGAGCTAGACAATCCTTGATGAACACAAGAACCTTCGCAGCGGATATAATAGATAACGGCAGCGCCGTACCCCCGGAGGGATGATACACGTGATCACACGCAATAGGGAAACCCTAATCTTTTAGACTAAACTTGAACTATCCTAAACCCTAACCGTGCCATCTCCTTATATGAGAGGGAGAGCTGGCCGGCCGGCCCCCTTATTGGGCCTAACCTAGTTCAACTTGGACAGGCCCAAGTCAAACAGACTCTATTAAAACCCTAGATGGCCCACAGCATGACCTGGCTACATTATTATCTCCTAATAACAAGATTATAATAAACTAATGGTACAACCTTAGACCCAAATATCATATCAATGGATGTCCTAGAGTACCAGGCCCAGATATCCATATCATCTCTCCCCTTCTTAAAGAAGCGTTGTCCCCAACGCGTGAGGGTCTTCTGGAAAAGGTGACGTGATATGAACATGACACGTCCTCGCCGTCCTCAAGTCTTGCTTGCCTTCCACACCACATCCTCCCTCGCGGCCTTCTCGACTTGATACATCACTTGGCGCCTCCTTTCTTCTCCATATGAGCTTGGACTTCGGCGCCAATTCCTTCTTCTTGCGAGGTTTTGATGGACCCTTGTGTCGCTGCACATGACCCTGCACAAGATGTGTAATTCCTGGGCCACATAGATGTCTCACACGTCCATCCTTGCCTCGATGCATCCGCGGTGTCGCGGAAAACTAGACTGCAGTACTCCTAGCACGGAAGTGCCGCTGCCCATTGTCTCCACTGACGCGCTCGCCTCCCACTCCTCCCACGCGCATCTGCGCCATATGCACTGAAACACCATCAGCGCACCCATCATCAGTCTGTGTACTGACATCAACACAAACTGGAACTGTAGCACATGCTGCAACATCCACATCAACAACAAGTGTAGCTTCATCCGGCTTGTCACCAACAAGAACTTGCTTGTCATCTACAGACTTGGCTGAAACATCACCAACATCAATGCTCGGAACATCATGCACCTTATGCTGCACATTAGGCTTGTGCAACTTCTCCTTACGCACCACTAACTCCACATCGGACTTGATATGATCATCACCCGTAGGCTTCAAAGTCCGCTGTTTGTCACCATGCATAAAAGAATATGTATTTGCTCGCCCAGCATGTGTCACATTGCGATCATACTGCCAAGGACGCCCAAGTAGAAATCCACACACCTCCAATAGCAACACATCGCAATCGATCTCATCAACATAATCACCAACTGTAAATGGCACACGCACCTTGTGAGTAATCTTCAGCATACCACAACTATTCAACCACTCAAGACGCTTAGGTTCAGGAAGACGCCATGTAGACAACCCCAACGCTGCCACCATCGCCTTGCTAATGCCATTAGTACAGCTACCACCATCAATCATCAACTTGCAAGCCTTGCCCTTGATAAAGCACTGAGTCTGAAACAAACTCCATCGCTGACCCTTGTCAACTGTCTTGCAAGCATCACCCTGTACCCTCTTGAGTTGCATATTCAGCCCGCTCAATGGTACATCCTCTTCAACAGTCACAGTAGTGCTCTTGGTATCAGAGCCAGGTTTCCTCTCCTCAGAAGATATCACCTTGTCCTCGGTGACTGTTGGTAGTGGAGCAACCTTCTTAATAGGAACTACGCACTTGTCCACTGCCTGCCTTACCTCTGCCAGGCACTTGTTCACTTCCTCCAATGCATGCCCAACTCCGGATGACTGCTTACGATCCTTCAATGGTAACCCGAAACCACCACGAAGAAAATTATTGAAGTCTGCCCAAGTATAAGCATACTCGCCTCTATCAACGGCATTACACCAATATATGTCTGATGACCCACAAGTATAGGGGATCGCAACAGTCTTCGAGGGAAATAAAACCCAATTTATTGATTCGACACAAGGGGAGACAAAGAATACTTGAAAGCCTTAACAACGGAGTTGTCAATTCAGCTGCACCTGGAAACAGACTTCCTCGCAATAGTTTATCGGTAGTAACAGCTTTATAGTAGTAGCGGTAATGAAGTAACGACGACGAGTAATAAAGACAGCGAGTAGTGATTATAGTAAACAACAAGATTAAAATACTGTAGGCACATGGATGGATGAACGGGCGTTGCATGGATGAGAGAAACTCATGTAACAATCAAAGCAGGGCATTTGCAGATAATAATAAAACGGTATCCAAGTACTAATCAATCAATAGGCATGTGTTCCATATATAGTCGTACGTGCTCGCAATGAGAAACTTGCACAACATCTTTTGTCCTACCAGCCGGTGGCAGCCGGGCCTCTAGGGAATCTACTGGAAATTAAGGTGCTCCTTTTAATAGAGCAACCGGAGCAAAGCATTAACACTCCATGAACACATGTGATCCTCATATCACCGCCATCCCCTTCGATTGTCCCAATTTCGTCACTTTGGGGCCTCGGGTTCCGGATAGCAATACGTGTATACAACTTGCAGGTAAGATCATAAAGCAATGAATATCATCATGAATCGATAACATGTTCATATCTGAAATCATGGCACTCGGGCCCTAGTGACAAGCATTAAGCATAACAAGTTGCAACAATATCATAAAAGTACCAATTACGGGCACTAGGCACTATGCCCTAACAATCTTATGCTATTACATGACCCTCATCCAATCTCTACCATCCCCTTCAGCCTATAGCGGGGGAATTACTCACACATGGATGGGGGAAACATGGCTGGTCGATGGAGAGGCGTCGGTGGTGATGATGGCGATGATCTCCTCCAATTCCCCGCCCCGGCGGAGTGCCAGAACGGAGTTTCTGGTCCCGAGATGGAGTTTCGCGACGGTGGCGGCGTACTGGATGGTTTCTGGCGATTTCGACTAACTCCCGTGCGTTTTTAGGTCGAAGGCAATAAGTAGTCCGAAGGAGGGCGTCGGGGGCCAGCCGAGGCCGCCACACACTAGGGCCGCGCACCCCCCTCCTAGGCCGCGCCGGCCTAGCGTGAGGGGCCCTCGGGCCCCCACCTGGCTTGCCCTTCTGGCTCCGTCAATATTCTGGGAAAATAGGACCTTCCACATAAATTCTGAGGATTTTCCTGAAAGTTGGATTTCTGCACAAAAACGAGACACCAGAGCAATTCTGCTGAAAACAGTGTTAGTCCGTGTTAGTTGCATCCAAAATACACAAATTAGAGGCAAAACAATAGCAAAAGTGTTCGGGAAAGTAGATACGTTTTGGACGTATCAACTCCCCCAAGCTTAGCTTATTGCTTGTCCTCAAGCAATTCAGATTGACAACTGAGTGCGATAAAAGAACTTTCACGAACACATTTGTTCATATGATGTAAATATTCTCATGATATGGCAAGTACTTAAGCGAGTTCATAATAAGATACATGCAAATAAAATCATCTAATAGCTATGTCAATCATGGAAAAGGTACCAACAAATTAATAATGAGCATCATGAATCATGTCTATCAGCAGGATTGCAATGTTCATAGAATGATATGATAAAGTGGTATCTCGCTTGCCCGTAATTGTACAGCAAAACATAAATTCTTGGGCACCTTTGAGATTCATGAGAAGACTGGAAATAGAGATTATCAAAGATAAAAGCATCAAAGTTATACCACAGTTAATCACATTTTGGGACAAGCATATTATACTAAGAATGACAGTTGTGCTCTCAAGAAGGTGCTCAAAGAAAGGATGGAGACTCAATGTAAAAGTAAAAGATTGACCCTTCGTAGAGGGAAGCAGGGATTAACATGTGCTAGAGCTTTTCATTTGTAAAACAAGAGTAAAATTATTTTGAGAGGTGTTTGTTGTTGTCAACGAATGATAATGGGTACTCTAACTACCTCATCAACCAGACTTTCAAGAGCGGCTCCCATGAAGGACGTTATCGCTACCAGCAAGGTAAATCATCCCTCTTCTCTTTTGTTTACACACGTACTTTAGTTTCATTATGGATGACACTCCCCCCAACCTTTGCTTACGCAAGCCATGGCTAACCGAATCCTCGGGTGCCTTCCATCAATCACATACCATGGATGAGTGTCTATTTGCAAAATTAAATTGCTTACTGATGAATCAGGGCAAAACATGTGAAGAGAATTATTAGTGAAAGTTGATTAATTGGGGCTGGGAACCCCGTTGCCAGCTCTTTTTGCAAAATTATTGGATAAGCGGATGTGCCACTAGTCCATTATGAAAGTCTGTCAAGAGTAAATGACAAGATTGAAAGATAAACACCACATACTTCCTCATGAGCTATGAAACATTAACACAAATTGAGAAGCATTTTGAAGGTTTTAAAGGTAGCACATGAGAATTTACTTGGAATGGTTTGAAATGCCATGCATAGGTATTTATGGTGGACACTCTGAATAACTTGGTTTTCATGTGTTTGGAAGCACGAGCAGCGTTCCCGCTCAGTACAAGTGAAGGCTAGCAATAGACTGGGAAGCGACAATCAAAAGAGCAATAACTGTCATAATCATGCTTGCGACAAAAATAAATTAACGGAGGCATAAAAGTGATACAAGAACTCTGAGGTAAAGTAATCATCGAGGCTTAATTGACATTTTTTCAGTCATATGCATGCGTGAGCATGTGCCAAGTTGATTCAAGAGAATTATTCAGAGGAGGATACCACAATGTCATACCTATCCATGTATAAAGCAATGCAAGCAAATATTTATGACATGCTACTCATATTAATAAATTGGAGCTAATCATGAGAGACCATGAACTACTAGACTTTCTTAAATTACATATACCTCACATGAACCAACTAAGCATGCTCACATGGATGAGTATATGTACAAAAATGAAAACAAATAGATTTCATACCAGCCTCTCACCACAATCAGATTGTCGTAGATCGTCATTATTGCCTTTTCACTTGTGTAGCTTGAATAGTATGGAATGGAAACCACGCTCCAGCCACTGAAGACCATTGAACTCATAAAGAACTTTACAAAACCAAAGAAGAACAGCAAATATTTTTGGTGTTTTCGAATTTGGAAGCAAGAACAAAAGGAAAGAAGCAAACAAAGCAAAATCTTTTTGGATTTTCTTATAGCAAACCATCGATAGCAAATAAAGCAAGATAAAAGCAAGAAACTAAAATAAACAAGTGGTGAAGAGAAACAACAGAAATAATTTTGGTCTTTTTGTGTTTTAGGAAAGAAACAAAGGAAGAACAAGAAAATGAAAACTAAAAGAAACACAGAAAAGCAAGATGGCAGAAATCTGCCAAAACTTGACAGCAGTATAGTAATCGATTTTTAAGAAAATCTTACGCTGCTCAGATCGAAAAGTGTTCAACGAATGAAAGTTAGATAACAACCTGGGGAATATGCACAAAAATTGGCAGCTCAAAATAACGTTCTGGCTGTGCGCACGAATTTTTTTAGTAACAGTCCAGAATCTCTTTTCAGGCAGCACTTCCCCAAATATCATCTTCCTCTCATTAGAGAACCACTCAAAGAAACTAAAAAAGTATATACAAGTATCCAACAACCATAATATGCAAAGAATAAGTGATGCCGGTATACCTCCCCCGAAGCTTAGGCTTTTGGCCTAAGTGGAGATCAACCCCAGCGAGGGTCTGGGTTCCATGCCGGTGGATCATACATGGCGTTGTCATAATAAGGTCCCGACGCAGAAGAAAAACGTGGAGGCTCCTCATACCCAACTTGTTGATGCGAAGAACTTGGTGCATCGGATGAGTCAAGGCGTTCCTCGGCCTCCTCCGTTCCTTCCCTTGCATGATGGCCATCTCCCTCTATGTATGTATTCAGCTCACCTTCCGTGACTGACCAATCCTTCCTAGAATCAAAGTTAAATAGAACAGGCGCAGGCAATCCTACTAATTTTTCAGTTTTCTTAGTTATCCTCCAAACTTTCTTGTAAAATGTTATCTTGTAAAACAGGTTACCCAAATTAGATGAATCAGAAACAAATTCATGTTTAATCATGGATACTATGTCAAGTTTCTCTATGGGAAGTTGAATATCAAGATGGTGAGGTTCTACACCATGCATAGCAAATAAACGAGAGGCGATGAGACCTCCACAAATTCCTCCCTTCTCACGGTTAGTAGCAAGTCTATTGGCTATCAAAGCACCCAAGTTGTAAGTCCTATCACCTTGCAATGCAACAGCTAGAAAGGCTAAATCCTGGATAGATAATTTACTTCCATTCTTTCTAGATAGAACGCACTTGGTGATGAAATAAGCAAAGTAGCGAATAGCTGGGAATTGAATGCTACTGATTTTACCGCCATCCTCTGAGAAGCTTCTTCCATGACAAATCATCTTGAAGAGGTCCAAGAATTCTTGTGGTGATCCCCTTATCTTCTCGCATGATCCCCATTGCGGTACTCTAATTGCTGCACAAAAATCATCGAATGGCAAGTTGACAGTTTTATTATAAATTTTGTACCGAACCATGGGGTTAGATCGCGACCAATTGAATTCAAAGTCCTGCACTACAGACATAGTCAATTTTGCATATTGTTATGGTTCACCAACAGCAAAATCATCCAACCCTGCACGAGAAATTAGACTTTGAACATCTTGCAAGATTCCTGCACTTCTCATGAAATCCATGCACGGGTAGTAAGCGGGGTATACTCCTTCTTCGCGGTGAACTCTCATGACCTGTTGCACCTCCAATTCTTGTTGGTTGAGTTGGTGCCTACTCCCTTCCATTTTCTGAAATTTTTCAACAAACAATATAAAATTTGATTTGGTGACATATAATTGAGGGAAACTACCATAGGAACTTGCTAGAGTACTAATCATGCATCAAAACTAGTTTCTACCACTTAGAACAAGCATGCAAGCTCACTAAACATGTTACCTACAGCAGCAAAATATTTAAGATATACTCCACCAAACAAAATTCAACTTGGATAATCGGAGGAGTCACATACCGGAGAGCAAATGTGCCAAATTTCAGACAGAAATCTGGGCTGAGCAAAGAGATCGAGAAATCTGGAGCTCTTGAGCAAAAACGCGAGTGAGAGGAACCTGGTGCGAGTTTTTTGGGAGAGAGAAGAGAGTGGGAGGAAGAGATGATGAAGTGGGGCAAGGAGGGGCCCACACGCCGTGGTGGCACGCCCCCTTGCCGGCCGCGCCGGCCTGTGGGGTGCCACCTGGGGTGCCCCACTGGTCATCCCCAGGTGTTCCCAGGTGCCTCGTTGAAAAATAGGACCAATGGTATAATTTTTGTGAATTTTTGAAAACTTTGAAAAATGCACATTTCTGGGTGTCAGAATTATTATTACTGGGCAGGAAATTTTTTGAAATCTCCAATTAACTAAAGAACTTTGCAAAACAAAAGTGCTACAGCAAGTAGATCAAGTGGAGGGAGAAAGAGATGTTGTTTAGTTCCTCTATGCATATAAAATGAATTTGTTAACAAGGTTGATCAAGTCTTGCCACCAAATAAATTTTACATAGCATATGAAGAAATAAACCTCAAATCAATCATGTTACCTTGTATTGTATTGATATGGATCCAATCACAAGAGTTTGATATTCTTATTTAGGCTCATATATTGGACAATCAATAGTTCCCACTTTGATAGTTCTCACATTAGAAATTGTATTAACTCCACATGCTTTCTCAATCCTCTTGGGAAAATAAACGGTATGCTCCTTGTCATCGACATTAAAGGTAACTTTTCCTTTATTGCAATCAATAACAGCCCCTGCGGTGTTAAGAAAAGGTCTCCCAAGAATAATAGACATATTATCATCTTCAGGCATTTCCAACACAACAAAATCAGTTAATATCAAGCAGTTATTAGTAACTTGAACAGGAACATCCTCACATATACCAACAGGAATAGCAGTAGATTTATCAGCCATTTGCAAAGATATATCGGTCGGTATCAACTTATCTAAATAAAGTCTCTTATAAAGAGAGAGAGGCATAACACTAACACTCGCTCCCAAATCACATAGAGCAGTTCTAACATAATTATTCTTAATAGAACAAGGAATAGTCGGAATACCTGGGTCACCAAGCTTCTTTGGAACCTTACCATTGAAAGAGTAATTATCAAGCATAGTGGAAATCTCCTCATTAAGAATTTTCCTTTTGTTAGAGACAATATCTTTCATATACTTTGAATAAGGAGGCAATTTAATAGCATCAGTCAAAGGTATCTGCAGAAATAAAGGTTTCATCCAATCACAGAATTTGTTATAGTGTTCTTCTTCCTTTGATTTTAGTTTCTTAGCAGGAAAAGGCATTTGCTTTTGAACCCAAGGTTCCCTTTCACTACCATGTTTCTTAGCAATAAAATCTTCTTTAGTTTACTTCTTATTTTTAGCATGCTTTTCAGGTTCTTCTTCAACCTCTTCTTTATCGGAAGCATCATTCTTATCATTATCTTTATCATGTTCATTACCACTTTCAGTTTCAGCATCAGAAATAGAAATACTATAAGGGTCATTAACAGGCTCAGAGGATTCTATAACAGTTTTATGTTTCTTTTTCTTTTTCTTAGATGGAGTACTAGTTTCAGTTCGTTGAGAATCTTGTTCAACTCTTTTGGGATGCCCTTCAGGATATAGAGGATCCTGGGTAGAAACACCGCCTCTAGGGAATCTTAACATCATTTAACAAGTCATTTTGCACTTTAGTGAGTTGATCAATTTGAGTTTGAACCATTTGAAAATGTTTAACAAGCATCTTAACATCATTGGAGGTTCTCTCCACAATACCATGCAATTCACCAATAGCTCGAGAATTTTCCATTAAATGATTCTCTACTCTCATATTAAAATTACTTTGCTTAACAATATAATTATCAAACTCATCTAAGCATTGAGCAGGAGGTTTTGAATATGGAATATCTTCTCTAGTAAAGCGTTCAAGAGAGTGTACCTCAATCATGGATGAAGAGGGAGTGATCTTACATAAATCTTCTATGGGAGGTAAATTCTTCACATCTTTGGATTTAATACCCTTCTCTTTAAGAGATTTCTTGGCTTCCCTCATATCTTCATCATTTAATTTAATCATACCCCCTCTTCTTCAATATTGGTGTCGGGGTTGGTTCAGGTGTAGAACAATCATCATGATTCCGGCCTATTCTCGCCAATAATTCTTCAGCATCGTCTGGAGTTCTTTTCCTGAAAACACAACCAGCACAACTATCCAGGTATGCCCTAGACTCAATGGTTAGTCCACTATAAAATATATCAAGTAAATCATGCTTTTCCAAATCATGGTCAGGCCGGGATCTAATAAGAGAACAAAATCTAGCCCAAGCCTCAGGCAATTTCTCTCCATCTTCCTGATCAAAATTATAAATTCTCTGCAAAGCAATATGTTGAGCACTAGCAGGAAAGTATTTCCGGAAGAAAACATCAAGCAATTCTTTTGGACTATTAATAGAATCAGGTGGCAAACTATTATACCAAGTTTTAGCATCATCCTTTAATGAGAAAGGGAAAATTTTAGCAACGAAATAAGTACGCTTCTTAACATCATCATAAAACAAGCTACTAAGAGTAGATAGCTCAATCATGTGTTCTACAACACTTTCTTTTTCAGTACCACAAAAAGGTGTTTTCTCAACAATAGATATATGAGACAAATCAAGAGAAAAATCATAATCCTTATCCTTAATGTTTATAGGAGACGTGGCAAATTTAGGATCAGGAGACAGTTTATATCAAACAGTATGTTGTGCAAGCAACTTTTTAATTTTTCTTGCATCAGTAGTAGCATTGCATTTATCAATAAAATCATCATCAAGTTCTACATAATCTTCATCAAGATCATCACTAGAGTATTCAACAGACTCGGGTGAATTAACAGTGTAGCAGACATTTTCATTAGGAGTTTCAGCATTTTCAATTTGTCTAGACCTAGCAATCGTAGCATGTAGAAAAGATCCCAATGAACCACTATCATCAAGCACAGCAGAAGCATCATCAATATTATAAGAATTTTCAGATCTAGCAGAAGTACCAGCATGTGAAGCATGTGGTGGTGAAACAAGTTTATCAATCACAGACGGTGAATCAAGAGCAACGAGAGGTACTCGTAGTTGTACCTTTTCTTGTAGTGGATGGTAATATGGCGACTTTAGGATCGCGAGGTTTACCCATGATGGAGAATTTGCAGCGAACAATATCAATCCAAGTGAACTTCCAAATAAAGCTATGCTCCTGAGCAACGGCGCCGTGAAAATAGTCTTGATGACCCACAAGTATAGGGGATCGCAACAGTCTTCGAGGGAAGTAAAACTCAATTTATTGATTCGACACAAGGGGAGACAAAGAATACTTGAAAGCCTTAACAGCGGAGTTGTCAATTTAGCTGCACCTGGAAACAGACTTGCTCGCAACAGTTTACCAGTAGTAACAGTTTTATAGTAGTAGCAGTAATGAAGTAACAGCAGCAGAGTAACAAAGACAACAGTAGTGATTATAGTAAACAACAGGATTAAAATATTGTAGGCACGAGGATGGATGAACGGGCGTTGCATGGATGAGAGAAACTCATGTAACAATCAAAGCGAGGGCATTTGCGAGATAATAATAAAACGGTATCCAAGTACTAATCAATCAATAGGCATGTGTTCCATATATAGTCGTACGTGCTCCCAATGAGAAACTTGCACAACATCTTTTGTCCTACTAGCCGGTGGCAGCAGGGCCTCTAGGGAATCTCATCGGAAATTAAGGTGCTCCTTTTAATAGAGCACCGGAGCAAAGCATTAACACTCCGTGAACACATGTGATCCTCATATCACCGCCATCCCCTTCGGTTGTCCCAATTTCTGTCACTTTGGGGCCTCGGGTTCCGGATAGCAATACGTGTATACAACTTGCAGGTAAGATCATAAAGCAATGAATATCATCATGAATCGAAAACATGTTCAGATCTGAAATCATGGCACTCGGGCCCTAGTGACAAGCATTAAGCATAACAAGTTGCAACAATATCATAAAAGTACCAATTACGGACACTAGGCACTATGCCCTAACTATCTTATGCTATTACATGACCAATATCATCCAATCCCTACCATCCGCTTCAGCCTACATCGGGGGAATTACTCACACATGGATGGGGGAAACATGGCTGGTCGATGGAGAGGCGTCGGTGGTGATGATGGCGATGATCTCCTCCAATTCCCCGTCCCGGCGGAGTGCCAGAACGGAGTTTCGGTCCCGAGACGGAGTTTCGCGACGGTGGCGGCGTACTGGATGGTTTCTGGCGATTTCGACTAACTCCCGTGCGTTTTTAGGTCGAAGGCAATAAGTAGTCCGAAGGAGGGCGTCGGGGGCCAGCCGAGGCCGCCACACACTAGGGCCGCGCCGGCCTAGCGTGTGGGGCCCTCGGGCCCCCACCTGGCTTGCCCTTCTGGCTCCGTCAATATTCTGGGAAAATAGGACCTTCCGCATAAATTCCGAGGATTTTCCTGAAAGTTGGATTTCTGCACAAAAACGAGACACCAGAGCAATTCTGCTGAAAATAGCGTTAGTCCGTGTTAGTTGCATCCAAAATACACAAATTAGAGGCAAAACAATAGCAAAAGTGTTCGGGAAAGTAGATACGTTTTGGACATAGCAATGTCCAACTCCTCATCCACACGCCGGTGAGCGGGAATGCAAGCATCATAATCAGTGAACTTCCCTTTGTAGCGACGACATCGTTGGAAACCTAATTCCATGTACTTCTCCCAATCCTCGTACTGCTCAATTGTCGCGTAACGGCATAAATACCACTTCGGTTCGACACGGGACGCTGTACTCCCTTCCGGATGTCAAGGAAATCATTGAATATATCACCGGATTTCGTACCACGCGAACACCGTATGCCATGTACATCGTCGGAAAACGAAGCAACAACAGTAGTAGCATCAAGTAGCATCGCGGAGATGAAACAGGAGCAGAAGTAGCTAGTATTGCCGAAGAAGCAAGCGCAGTAACAGGAGAAACCGCCGGAGGAAAAACCGCAGCAGTCTGAGCCAGCCCGGCCCAGGGCCCGGTTAGACCAGCCTCCAGACCGGCCAGCCCGGTCCCTGGCCCGGTTGACCGGTCGCCAACCGGATGCCTCGTACCGGGGCCAAACCGGACGAATTTTTGCGAACTTCCCGGTTTGCCGCCCGGTTGACCGGATTCCACGCCAGGCTGCCTGGTCACTGGCCCGGTTGACCCGATTTCAGACCGGATTTTTCCTGGTCGCGAAATTTTGTCTTCTTCCCGATTCTGGTCGCGATTTTGACCTGCGAAACAGCCATGGATGACCTCCAAACTGCACCAAACAACACCAAACTTCCTCCAACCAACCTCCTTCGACCGAGAGCCAAACTCCTCCGATCTTAGAGCTAATCTTCTCCGATGCAAACCGATCAAAGAGATCGACCAACAACACCTCACCGTGAGCCACCCAGAAAGCTGATACCACATGATACGGTGGATCCAAGCCAATCCACCTAAGTTGATGCCCGATCTTTCACAGCGAGAACCTGGGGTAGTAATTCCTCCCAACAACGCGATGAACGCAGCCTGGAGAAGAGGGAACGAATCCAGCAAGCAACGGATCGATGAACGATACGCCTCAAACCAAGAGCTAGACAATCCTTGATGAACACAAGAACCTTCGCAGCGGATATAATAGATAACGACAGCGCCGTACCCCCGGAGGGATGATACACGTGATCACACGCAATAGGGAAACCCTAATCTTTTAGACTAAACTTGAACTATCCTAAACCCTAACCGTGCCATCTCCTTATATGAGAGGGAGAGCTGGCCGGACGGCCCCCTTATTGGGCCTAACCTAGTTCAACTTGGACAGGCCCAAGTCAAACACACTCTATTAAAACCCTAGATGGCCCACAACATGACCTGGCTACATTATTATCTCCTAATAACAAGATTATAATAAACTACTGGTACAACCTTAAACCCAAATATCATATTAATGGCTTTCCTAGAGTACCAGGACTAGATATCCATATCAATAAAGTTCTGGGAAGACATTTGGTTTGGCAATTCCCCTTTGGCTACCCAATTCTGGGATCTTTATTTTGTTTCTAACCAACAGAACAAAACCATCTCTGATATCTGGGATGGCCAGGAGATTAGAGGTTCTTTTAGGAGAACCTTCACTGATGACATGATGGTTCAGTGGTTTGAGCTGCTAGAGATTGCTAAGACTATAACTTTCTCTCAAGAGGAAGATCAGCTGATCTGGCAATACACCTCTTCTGGGATTTATTCATCTAGCTCTCTGTATGCTATCATTAATTTTAGAGGTGTTACTCCAGTTTATCTACCTGTTGTTTGGAAACTGAAAATCCCTCCTAGGATTCAAATTTTCTTATGGTTGTTTTCCCAGAATAAGATCATGACTAGGGATAATCTGAGAGCTAGAGGTATTCCTAAACCCATGAACTGTGAGATGTGTTCTGAATTTGAATCAGTTCACCATCTTATGTTTGAATGTATAGTGGCTAGATCTATTTGGAACTTGTTTGAAGATATTTTTGAAGTGCATGTTACTAACTTTGAATCAATTGCTTCAAAATGGCTCTGTAACAAAAAGTTCATGCACTTTAATGTAGCTTCTTCAGCTGTTCTGTGGAGTTTATGGCTTGATAGAAATAGTCTGGTGTTTAACAAAACCACTTGGATTAATGTGAAACAGGTGTGGCGAAGGGTTCTCTTCCTCCTTCGGGACTGGTTGAAACCTTTCAAAGAGCTAGAATCTGGAGAAAACGGTCGATTCATGGACCTGCTGCTAACCAGTTTAAGAGCTCCTCTCTGCCTCCCAGTGGGGTGAGATGTCCCTCCTTCGACTGGGTCTCTTCCTGGAACTCAAGCTTTGATGGAAGGGCGTCGCTGGCCTACCTCCTGGACAATCCTGGTGACTCCCACAAGATTCATGTGGTCACCTGATCGATGGACTGAGAAGGTGGTGTAGTCTCAAGAGGATGTCAAAAGGAAAAGCTGAGAAGTTTGGGAGCTGTGCTAGTAGGCGCATACCTATCTGTTTGGTTGTAATGGATTTAGCTATCGTATGCTTTTAGTGTGTGCTCTCTGTTCCCAGATTAGAACTGTTCCAGGACTTGCTGGTATTTCGGAGTTGGTTGGGATGGCAGCCAATCTTCCCACCAAAAAACATGTTCCTTCTTTTTGTTTTGTGTTGTTTTAGCTATCTTCTATAAAAGACTTGGCTTCCTTTTCAATGAAAATGGAGCTGGGGGAGACCCCTGTTGATCTAAAAGAAGTGTGCTTTCGTTCGTCGCGTAAGGCGCATTCATCCCGTGAGTCCTTATGGATCCGGTTTCTAATCGTTCTTTGTGCGACAAGAGTTTCCTTCCTCCATACTTCTAGAACATGTTAGGGTGCCTCGTGTTTCCTTCTTTGTCGTCCGTCCGCACCGATTCTACTTCTCTCTGAGTTGTGCTCTTCTCTAATTCTATTCTATGGGGCTTTAAATACAGAAGCAATCAACTTCCCTACATCAAATCAAACGAGTGTTCAATGCCTACTACAGATTGGACACGAGAACAAGCCGTAACCATGGCGGCGACCACGGCAGATGGAATCAAAATCGACGAGGTCGTGAGCCAGGAGAGAAAGATGATCATGCTGGTAACGTTCCACGGCGAGCCTTCGAGATCACACATCGACATGCTCAAAAGAAGTAAACAATCAAGCCCTTCGCAGAGGCGAAGCCGTCCACGATGCTCATTGTGACGCAGGAGCTCACGAGTCCGCACCTGGCCCGGCTCCGGACACGGCGCGGCTGCCTGCGGTGGAGGCGGAAGCACGCAATTTGCGCATGCACCTACTCAACGACCTGCCTTCTCTCGTGATCTCCTGCTGCACAAACCGGAGGCGACCGGCCCGACCAGCCTGCCGAACGGATCAAAGTATCAACGATGCCGCAGCCGCGCGGAAGTCCTCAACGCATCAAAGCGTGGCGAGCCGGCGATGACCCTGGTGCAGCCTCTCACATGTGGACTAGCCAAGAATCTTAGCTACTACACGCATGTTGTCTCTGCGCGCTCGAGAATAGATAGACTGTGTTGCTCTTGTCGAGCTACTGTCAAAAAATAAATAGGCCAAGGCCATCCTCAAGCGCGCCATCTGCTCCACCTTCGCCGCGCTGGACGAGGCCGTCATCATCACCGAGCACTTCCCCGAGCCGTACCTCGTCCGCTTCATCTTCCCGCACCACCGGGCTGCTGCTGTCGCCCGCCACTCCTTTCCCTTTGAATGCCACACCATCCAGATCAGGCCATGGAGGTTGGAGGACAATGCCGACCAAGTGGAGCTCCACCAGCACGTCCGGCTATGCGTCGAGAACGTGCCGATGTACCTGTGGAACGACGCCGTCGCGGTTCAGCAAGCCATTGGGAGGGCCTGCTCCCTCGACTACGTGGAGGACGCGTGCAAGACCAAGGCCTACACCAAAGCTCTTTGCCTCTGGGCTTGGGTTGGTCACCCAGGCCTGGTGCCACGGGTGCGCTGGGTCACCCTGCCGGGGCCGACCAGCGGCAGACCGGAGCGAGGACGCCGGGGGCTGCAGCGGTGCTGCATCGTCCACCTAGACATCATTGAGGACCTGACCACGGAGGAGACGCCTGATGCGCGTGAGACACACGTCCGTTGGGAACCCCAAGAGGAAGGTGTGATGTGCACAGCAGTAAGTTTTCCCCCAGAAAGAAACCAAGGTTTATCGAACCAGTAGGAGCCAAGAAGCACGTTGAAGGTTGTTGGTGGCGGAGTGTAGTGCGGCGCAACACCAGGGATTCCGGCGCCAACGTGGAACCTGCACAACACAATCACAGTACTTTGCCCCAACGTAACAGTGTGAGGTTGTCAATCTCATCGGCTTGCTGTAAACAAAGGATTAGATGTATAGTGTGAATGATGATGTTTGTTTGCGAAGAACGAGTAAAGAACAATTGCGTAGATTGTATTTCAGATGTAAAGAATAGGACCGGGGTCCACAGTTCACTAGTGGTGTCTCTCCCATAAGATAAACGAGATGTTGGGTGAACAAATTACGAGTTGGGCAATTGACAAATAAAGAAGGCATAACAATGCACATACATATATCATTATGAGTACTATGAGATTTAATCAGTGGCATTACGACAAAGTACATAGACCGCTATCCAAGCATGCATCTATGCCTAAAAAGTCCACTTTCAGGTTATCATCCGAACCCCTTCCGGTATTAAGTTGCAAGCAACGAGACAATTGCATTAAGTATGGTGCGTAATGTAATCAACACAAATATCCTTAGACAAAGCATCGATGTTTTATCCCTAGTAGCAACAAGCACATCCACAACCTTAGAACTTTCTGTCACTCGTCCCGGATTTAATGGAGGCATGAACCCACTATCGAGCATAAATACTCCCTCTTGGAGTCACAAGTATCAACTTGGCCAGAGCCTCTACTAGCAACGGAGAGCATGCAAGAACATAAATAACATATATGATAGATTGATAATCAACTTGACATAGTATTCAATATTCATCGGATCCCAACAAACACAACATGTAGCATTACAAATAGATGATCTTGATCATGATAGGCAGCTCACAAGATCTAACATGATAGCACAATGAGGAGAATACAACCATCTAGCTACTGCTATGGACCCATAGTCCAGAGGTGGACTACTCACACATCGATCCGGAGGCGATCATGGCGATGAAGGGACCTCCGGGAGATGATTCCCCTCTCCGGCAGGGTGCCGGAGGCGATCTCCTGAATCCCCCGAGATGGTATTGGCGGCGGCAGCGTCTCTGGAAGGTTTTCCGTATCGTGGCTCTCGGTACTGGGGGTTTCGCGACGAAGACTATATGTAGGCGGAAGGGCAGGTCAGGGGGCACCACGAGGGGCCCACACGCTAGGGCCGCGCGGCCAGCACCTGGGCCGCGCCGCCCTGTTGTGTGGCCGCCTCGTCGCCCCACTTCGTTTCTCCCTCGGTCTTCTGGAAGCTTCGTGGAAAAATAAGCCCCTGGGCGTTGATTTCGTCCAATTCCGAGAATATTTCCTTACTAGGATTTCTGAAACCAAAAACAGCAGAAAACAGCAATTGGCTCTTCGGCATCTCGTCAATAGGTTAGTGCCGAAAAATGCATAATAATGACATATAATGTGTATAAAACATGTGAGTATCATCATAAAAGTAGCATGGAACATAAGAAATTATAGATACGTTTGGGACGTATCAAGCATCCCCAAGCTTAGTTCCTACTCGCCCTCGAGTAGGTAAACGATAACAAAGATAATTTCTGAAGTGACATGCTATCATAATCTTGATCTTACTATTGTAAAGCACATGAGATGAATGCAGCGATTCGAAGCAATGATGAAGATAATGAGTAAACAAATGAATCATATAGCAAAGACTTTTCATGAATAATACTTTCAAGACAAGCATCAATAAGACTTGCATAAGAGTTACTCATAAAGCAATAAATTCAAAGTAGAGGCATTGAAGCAACACAAAGGAAGATATAAGTTTCAGGAGTTGCTTTCAACTTCAACATATTTATCTCATGGATAATTGTCAACACAAAGTAATATAACAAGTGCAATAGGTAAACATGTAAGAATCAATGCACACAGTTGATACAAGTGTTTGCTTCTGAGATAGAAAGAATAGGTGAACTGACTCAACAATAAAGTAAAAGATAGGCCATCCGCAGAGGGGAGCATGGATTACTATATTTGTGCTAGAGCTTTTCATTTTGAAAACAAGAAACAATTTTGTCAACGGTAGTAATAAAGCATATGTGTTATGTATAAGATATCCTATAAGTTGCAAGCCTCATGCATAGTATACTAATAGTGCCCGCACCTTGTCCTAATTAGCTTGGATTAACACGGATTATCATTGCATAGCATATGTTTCAACCAAGTGTCACAAAGGGGTAACTCTATGCCGCCTGTACAAAGGTCTAAGGAGAAAGCTCGCATTGGATTTCTCGCTTTTGATTATTCTCAACTTAGACATCCATACCGGGACAACATAGATAACAGATAATGGACTCCTCTTTAATGCATAAGCATTCAACAACAGTTAATTTTCTCATAAGAGATTGAGGATTAATTGTCCAAACTGAAACTTCCACCATGAATCATGGCTTTAGTTAGCGGCCCAATGTTCTTCTCTAACAATATGCATACTCAAACTATTTGATCATGAAAATCGCCCTTACTTCAGACAAGACGAACATGCATAGCAACTCACATGATATTCAACAAAGGTAAAAGTTGATGGCGTCCCCAGAAACATAGTTACCGCTCAACAAGCAACTTATTAAGAAATAAGACACATAAGTACATATTCTTCACCACAATAGTTTTTAAGGCTATTTGTCCCATGAGCTATATGTTGTAAAGGCAAAGAATAGAAATTTAAAGGTAGCACTCAAGTAATATACTTTGGAATGGCGGAGAAATACCATGTGGTAGGTAGGTATGGTGGACACAAATGGCATAGTATTTGGCTCAAGGATTTGGATGCACGAGAAGAATCCCTCTCAATACAAGGCTAGGCTAGCAAGGTTGTTTGAAGCAAACTCAAGTATAAAAGGTGCAGCAAAGCTCACATATGAACGTATTGTAACTATTATAAGACTTTACATTGTCTCCTTGTTGTTCAAACACCTTAACTAGAAAATATCTAGACTCTACAGATCAATCATGCAAACCAAATTTTAACAAGCTCTATGTAGTTATTCATTAATGGGTACAAGGTACATGATGCAAGAGCTTAAACATGATCTATATGAGCACAAAAATTTCCAAGTATCACATTATTCAAGACATTATACCATTTACCACATGCGGCATTTTCCGTTTCCAACCACATACAATGAATGAAATAGTCCAACTTTCGCAATGAACATTAAAGATAAAGCTAAGAACACATGTGTTCATACGAAACAGCGGAGCGTGTATCTCTCCCAAACAAAGAATGCTAGGATCCGATCTTATTCAAACAAAAACAAAAAACAAAAACAAACAGACGCTCCAAGTAAAGCACATAAGATGTGACGGAATAAAAATATAGTTTCACTAGAGGTGACCTGATAAGTTGTCGATGAAGAAGGGATGCCTTGGGCATCCCCAAGCTTAGACGCTTGGGTCTTCTTAAAATATGCAGGGATAAACCATAGGGGCATCCCCAAGCTTAAACTCTTCACTCTTCTTGATCATATTGTATCATCCTCCTCTCTTGACCCTTGAAAACTTCCTCCACACCAAACTTAAAACAAAGTCATTAGAGGGTCAGTGCATAATTCATATATTCAGAGGTGACATAATCATTCTTAACACTTCCGGACATTGCACAAAGCTACTGAAAGTTAATGGAACAAAGAAATCTATCAAACATAGCAAAACAGGCAATGCGAAATAAAAGGCAGAATCTGTCAAAACAGAACAGTCCGTAAAGACGAATTTTTTAGAGGCACCAGACTTGCTCAGATGAAAATGCCCAAATTGAATGAAAGTTGCGTTCATATCTGAGGATCACGCACGTAAATTGGCAGATTTTTCTGAGTTACCTACAGAGAACCATACCCAAATTCGTGACAGCAAGAAATCTGTTTCTGCGCAGTAATCCAAATCTAGTATTGACTTTACTATCAAAGACTTTACTTGGCACAACAATGCAATAAAATAAAGATAAGGAGAGGTTTCTACAGTAGTAACAACTTCCAAGACTCAAATAGAAAACAAAGTGCCGAAGTAAAATAATGGGTTGTCTCCCATAAGCGCTTTTCTTTAACGCCTTTCAGCTAGGCGCAGAAAGTGTGTATCAAGTATTATCAAGAGATGAAGCATCAACATTAGTACCTCGGGCTTTACGCCTACCCTTCTTACTCTTTGGTTTAGGGAATACATGTCTGCCTCCCGGTGTAGAGGTGAATTTTAGGTTGCCTTCTCCCACATCTATGATTGCTCCCAATAGTTTCAGCAGGGATCTTCCAAGTGTGATTTGTCATGTTCCTACACATTCAATAACAAGATAATCAGTGGATACTGTTCTTCCAAGAATGGTTGTATGCACACCCTCGGCTATTACCTTAGGAATTATAACAGAGTTATCAATAAGAGTTATTCCTTCTCCCCCTTCAACGAGTCCCCAAAGTGTCAAAGATTCATAAATACTCTTAGGCATAAGGCAAAATTCAGACATAATATCACAACGGGCATGAAAAGTTTCACCACCAATAACAACTTTAATAGTAGGGTCCCATTTTGAAGGTTCGAGTTCACTAAAACTTGATCAAGACGGTTACGAACATAACTATAATTTTCTTTCAAGTAAGATGCACTTGTCTCAAGAGTGTTTAATCTATTATAAATGCTAATAAGAGCTGAATCAAAGTTATTAGCTGAACTATGTGATGCAACCAATTTTTTATGGCATTGAAAGCTTGATCCCCATTGCAATGAAGGAAATCTCCTCCTACTATAGCATCCAAGGCATATCTATAGCGAATCATAAGCCCAAAATAAAAATTACTAAGGAGCAGGCTTAGAGTCATTTGAGGTTCAGATTTACGATAAGAATCAAAAATTCTAGACCAAGCATCTTTAAAACTCTCCTCATCCCCTTGTTTAAAAGTAAAGACTAATTCCTCAAGTGAAGAAGTAACAGGTACAGAGCTAGATATGATAACAAAAGTAACAATGCAAGTAACTAATTTTTGTGTGTTTTTAATATAGAGAACGCAAACAAGATAGTAAATAAAGTAAAACTAGAAACTAATTTTTTTGTGTTTTGTTTTAGTGCAGCAAACAAAGTAGTAAATAAAATAAAGCAAGACAAAAACAAAGTAAAGAGATTGGAAGTGGGAGACTCCCCTTGCGAGCGTGTCTTGATCTCCCCGACAACGGCGCCGTAAAACGAGTCTTGATGCGCGTGAGACACACGTCCGTTGGGAACCCCAAGAGGAAGGTGTGATGTGCACGATAGTAAGTTTTTCCTCGGAAAGAAACTAAGGTTTATCGAACCGGTAGGAGCCAAGAAGCACGTTGAAGGTTGTTGGTGGCGGAGTGTAGTGCGGCGCAACACCGGGGATTCCGGCGCCAACGTGGAACTCTGCACAACACAATCACAGTACTTTGCCCCAACGTAACAGGTGAGGTTGTCAATCTTACCGGCTTGTCTGTAAACAAAGGATTAGATGTATAGTGTGGATGATGAGGTTTGTTTGCGAAGAACAATAAAGAACAATTGCGATAGATTGTATTTCGGATGTAAAGAATAGGACCGGGGTCCACAGTTCACTAGTGGTGTCTCTCCCATAAGATAAACAGATGTTGGGTGAACAAATTACAGTTGGACAATTGACAAATAAAGAAGGCATAACAATGCACATACATATATCATGATGAGTACTATGAGATTTAATCAGGGCATTACGACAGAGTACATAGACCGCTATCAGCATGCATCTATGCCTAAAAAGTCAACTTTCAGGTTATCATCCGAACCCCTTCCGGTATTAAGTTGCAAGCAACAGACAATTGCATTAAGTATGGTGTGTAATGTAATCAACACAAATATCCTTAGACAAAGCATCGATGTTTTATCCCTAGTAGCAACAGCACATCCGCAACCTTAGAACTTTCTTTCACTGTCCCAGATTTAATGGAGGCATGAACCCACTATCGAGCATAAATACTCCCTCTTGGAGTCACAAGTATCAACTTGGCCGAGCCTCTACTAGCAACGGAGAGCATGCAAGAACATAAATAACATATATGATAGATTGATAATCAACTTGACATAGTATTCAATATTCATCGGATCCCAACAAACACAACATGTAGCATTACAAATAGATGATCTTGATCATGATAGGCAGCTCACAAGATCTAACATGATAGCACAATGAGGAGAAGACAACCATCTAGCTACTGCTATGGACCCATAGTCCAGGGGTGGACTACTCACACATCGATCCGGAGGCGATCATGGCGATGAAGGGACCTCCAGGAGATGATTCCCCTCTCCGGCAGGGTGCCGGAGGCAATCTCCTGAATCCCCCGAGATGGGATTGGCGGCGGCGGCATCTCTGGAAGGTTTTCCGTATCGTGGCTCTCGGTACTGGGGGTTTCGCGATGAAGACTATATGTAGGCGGAAGGGCAGGTCAGGGGGCGCCACGAGGGGCCCACACGCTAGGGCCGCGCGGCCGGCACCGGGCCGCGCCGCCCGCTGTGTGGCCGCCTCGTCGCCCCACTTCGTTTCTCCCTCGGTCTTCCGGAAGCTTCGTGGAAAAATAAGCCCCCGGGCGTTGATTTCGTCCAATTCGGAGAATATTTCCTTACTAGGATTTCTGAAACCAAAAACAACGAGAAAACAGACAATCGGCTCTTCGGCATCTCGTCAATAGGTTAGTGCCGGAAAATGCATAATAATGACATATAATGTGTATAAAACATGTGAGTATCATCATAAAAGTAGCATGGAACATAAGAAATTATAGATAAGTTTGGGACGTATCAACGCCCATGCCAGGGAAGTTTTCATGGCGCTGGGGAGTTGTTGATGGTGAGCGCCTCATGCGCGACAGGAGCGAGCGTCTTTTGGAAGGGAACGGCTCCAATGGGCGTGGCCGCCGCGACGACGACGACACTCATGGAAGGCGCGGGCGGGATGGCCCTCGTGGTTGGGGGCAGGCGCTGAGGCGCAGCCTCTCACGTGGCGCCGGCTCCAGGGCGCGGGACGCTGACCAGGAGGGTCAGCGCCACCGCGATCGGTCGCACCACCGTGACGAGGGGAGGCGCAGGTGTGCTGTTGATGCCTTGCATGCTTCTGGCGCTGCTTCAGGTGAGCACGAGCGTGCCAGCCTCATCGAGCCTGCCGTCGGGCCTCCCCAGCTTGGCATGGTCACCGCGCCTAGCCTCGCCCTTGCGCTGGTCACCATGCCCTCCCTTCCTTCGACGGACCGGCGCAGCCCTGCGCCTGCTTCGCCCGACCTTGGATTGCCCAGGGACTGGGGCTACGGTACCACTTCCGGGGATGCGCTCGACGCCGTCCTTGGTACTGGGCCACGCAGGACCGGCAGAGCTTGGCGGCGCTCGGCCTCGCCACGCGCGGCAAGGAGCAGGTGCAGGGCAGCCCTTACTCCACCGACCACGCCAGACCCTCCCACCTCACCAACCTCGGTCATCCCCTCTTCTCCAACAACGGACAGCTGCGGGCATGCGCTGCTGCTGCCATTTGCTCAGCCGGGGCAGCAGCTCATCCTCCTCTCGCCGCGTGTGCCGACGACGGACGCCGCCATCTCAGCTCGGCCCCGTTGGCGCCCGACTCGGCCGATGGATGCTTCACCCTCCTCAAGGCCGCCAGGCTTCGAGACTTCACCTGAGCCACGCACGCCGCCACTCGTCGTGGCTGGCTCACCGGCGCGCACACCGGAGACGGTCACCAGGGCGCCAAGGCTGCAGGCGGCAGTGGTGGACAACTCCGAGGACAGGGCTCCCCTGGCGCCCCTCTTTGCGCCTGCCTAGGCCCCAATCCTGTCGCCGCCCATGTCCTCGCCTCCGGTGCGCCCTCTGCCGCGTAGGAAGACGCTAGCTGGCACCGACATCACAAGAACGGTGGGCTTCTCGCTGAGAAAGAAGGGTGCAGCAAGCAAGATGGCTGCCCCGGTTGAAAAGAAGGCAAAGCCATGGTCTGTAAGGGGCTGGGGATAATCAAGGATGGCGAGGAGGTCACGGAGTGGGCGCTGGCGCAATTCGCTAACCGCTTCCAGGGTAGAATCCATGAAGACGTCCTCAGCGCCATTCTTGCGCTCTTCAAGGTGGACACGGACGAATACCTGGCCAACGACGACGCCATGATCGCTCATGGCGGAGCGGACGCTCTGGACCTCGAAAGGCATGTCGATGTTTCAGCTGCGCCTGAAGCATGATACTGCTTGTTTGCTGCTGTCGGGCTGCTTAGTTTCCATGTTAAACTCGCATTACCTGTATCGGGTTAGGCTTCGCTGGTGTTGTCCAGGGTTCGGCTGCTTGCTTGGGGCAATTTTGTTGTCTTGCCGTCGAGCCCATCTATCTACCAGGGGAATATGTAATGGATGTACTGAAGTTGCAAGTCTCAGTCTTTGTGTGATCTCCCGCTGTAGTGCTTTACTCCATGCTTTGTATCTTTTTGGGTCTTTCTCTTCCCCATGTTAGAACAATGCTGTAGCATTCTGGGGTGGAACGTCCGAGGGCTCAATGACCAAGACCGCAAAGACACTGTGCACGAGACCATAGCTAGCTCCTCTTGCCACATTGCTTGCTTGCAAGAAACGAAGTTACATTCCATCTCGGCTTTCGACGCTACGTACATAGGTGGCTACCGGCTAAAAAGTTTCGCCTACAAACCGGCGGATGGTACTAGAGGGGGAATCCTTCTCCTTTGGGATGATTCCATGATTGAGATTACAAATGTCATCATCTCTGAGTTCTCTTTGTCCGCGGATGTTTCTTGATCAATGCCGCACAAAACGGATCCTTCAAACTCACCACCGTCTATGGGCCAACGGACCGTGCGCTTAAGGACCAATTGTTCGCCGAGCTCGTCGCCCTTAAGCCTACCTTCAGGGTCCGTTGGCTTGTCCTTGGGGATGTCAACCAAATCAGAAGAGCTCGCGACAAGAATAAAGGGAATGTTGACAGGAGCCGTTTAGTGCGCTTTCGAGATGCGCTCCAAACTTGTGAGCTAACGGAGGTCCATCTACAAAATCGACGCTTCACTTGGTCCAATGAAAGAGCGAGCCCCACTCTATGTAAGCTTGATGCTTTCTACTGTAATGCGGAATGGGACCTTCGCTTCGGGACCCATGTCCTTTATGCGCTTTCCTCCTCGCTCTCGGACCACTTGTCCACTCCTTCTTGCGGATGCTAGTGGACCGAAAAGGACAAAGTCTTTTAGATTCGAGAACTTTTGGCTCAAGCTTCCGGGCTTCGATGACGTTGTAAAAGAAGCTTGGACGAGAACAACAACTCACACCGAACCGTGTCAAATCCTATTTCACAAGTTGAAGGAAACCGGGAAATGTCTCCACAAGTGGGGGAAGAGCATATACTCCAATACTAAGGTCATGTTGCATGCGGCTCTCCTAGTTATTCTCCAACTTGATGTGGCCCAAGATCATCGACAACTTTTTCTGGAAGAGGTTGATCTTCGCGCCAAGTTGAAGAGGAAGGTCATCGCGCTTGCCGTTGTGGAGAGGGCTAGAAAAAAGCAATGTGCTCGCGTGGCAAACATCAAAGAGGGAGACGCCAACACCAAGTTCTTTCATTTACGGGTCAATGCTAGGAGAAGGAAAAATCACATACACCGGCTCAAGAAAAACAATGGGTGGGTGACGGAGCACGGCAACAAAGAAAAAATCGTCTATGATCATTTCAAGGCCATAGAGGGTAGAGGAGAACCTAGCACCCATGACTTCAATTGGGACGAGCTTAACTTCACTTCTCCGGACCTACAATCTCTTGGGGAAAATTTCACCGAGGATGAGGTCAAGGAGGCCATCAAGCAAATGCCCGGTGACAAGGCCCCGGGGCCGGATGGTTTTACCGCCAACTTCTTCAAGAGATGTTGGAGCACAATTCGAGTGGATGTGATGAACGTCATTCATCTTTTTGGGAACTTACATGCCGAAAATTTCCATTGGCTAAACTCCGCAAATATAGCTCTTCTTCCGAAGAAAGAGGGGGCCGAAGAGATCGCCGACTATCGACCTATTAGCTTGATCCATGCCATTGCTAAGATCATCTCGAAGATCATGGCAAACCGTTTGGGGCCTTTGATGGATGAGCTTGTTTCCAATGCTCAAAGTGCCTTTATCAAGAAAAGAAGCATACATAACAACTTCCTTTATGTCAAGAACCTTGCCACAAGACTACACAAGAACAAGACCCCGGCCCTTCTCTTCAAGCTTGACATTCGGAAAGCTTTCGACTCCATCCGATGTGGGTACCTTATTGATCTTCTTGCAAAAAGGGGCTTCCCGGCCCGCTTCCGAAATTGGGTTGTTGCTCTTCGCAAGACCGCCACCTCTAGGGTACTTCTTAATGGGGTGGCCGGCCCTCCTTTTAGGCTTGGCCGCGGGTTAAGGCAAGGAGACCCCCTCTCGCCGCTACTCTTTGTTCTCGCCATAGACACCCTAGCCCAAATTTTGGAGAAAGCAACTAGCCACGACATTCTTCACAAACTCCGGGGTAGAGGCCACATCCTCCGCACATCACTATATGCGGATGATGTGGCTATTTTTGTTGCGCCTTTAAAAGAAGATGTCCAAAATCTTGCCCATATATATCCTCCATGACTTCGGGAAAGTTACCGGTCTTTGTACAAACTTCCACAAAAGCTCCGTTGTTCCAATACGTTGCGGAGATCTCAACCTCAATGACATCCTCCTTGACATCCCGGCCAAGAGAGAGTCCTTCCCAATGAGATACCTTGGGTTGCCCCTTACGGTGAAATGCCTTAAGAGGAAGGATATCCAACACCTTGAAGATAAGTGCGCCGGCAAGCTACCTACTTGGAATGGAAAGTACATATCTATGGCCGGCCGCTCCGCATTGATCAAATCCGGCATCGCCTCCCAAGCCATCTACCACTTGACACCCCTATCCATCCCGATGGAAACTATCTCCTTCATCAACAAGATTGAAAGAGCCTTCCTTTGGTCGGCGAAAGAGCACACTACGGGTGCAAAATGTAAAGTAAATTGGGAGATTGTTTGTCGCCCAAAGAAGTTTGGTGGCCTTGACATCCTCCATACCGGAAAGTTTTCAACGGCACTACGTCTTCGGTGGCCTTGGTTGGAATGGAAAGACCCCAACAAAATTTGGATTGGCTCCGGTAACCCATGCTCCGACCACGATATGGAGCTCTTCTACGCCGCCACCACAATCACGGTTGGCAATGGGTCCAAAACACCGTTTTGGTTTGCTCCTTGGCTTGATGGGAAAAAGCCTATTGAGGTCGCACCGCTTATTTTCGCCTCCTTAAAGCGAAAAAATTGGAAGGTCGCACAAGCTCTTCATGACAATGCTTGGGTGAATAAAGTTGTGCTTGGGGAAGACTTTACTTTCGAGCACCTTGCCCAATTCGCTCTCATTCAAAATTTCAACCTCAATGAAAACGTGGACGATGACATCTCATGGAAGCTCACCGAGAGTGGACACTACACCACCAAGTCCGCCTACAATTTACAATTCATGAGACTCACCTACTCAAGCTTATACAAGTCAATGTGGAAGATGTGGGCACCTCCCAAGATTAAGTTGTTCATTTCGCTTGTCTACCAAAATAGAATTTGGACCGCCGACCGTTTGGCCAAGCGGGGTTGGCCAAATTGTGGAAATTGTCCGCTTTGCAACCAATGCCTTGAATCCGTCGACCACCTTCTTGTCCATTGCCGCATCTCCTTACGTCTTTGGGACAAGGATAAAGAGAGATTCGATATTCATTCTATTAATACAAACGCTTGGGCGGGCCTCACCTTCACGGATTGGTGGACTTTGATATCATCGGGCCAAAACCGCAAGGGGATGACATCGCTTGCCATGCTCATCATTTGGGAGATTTGAAACGAGAGAAATGATAGGGTCTTCAAGAACAAGCGTGCCACAACGCAAATCATCTTCGAGAGGATCACAAAAGAGGCCAAGCTTTGGGTTCTAGCCGGTGCTAAGAATTTGAGTCAATTGATGCCGCGAGAGTAATTGTAATAATTATTGAACCTTTTACTTTCTTGTAAACTCCTTCTTAATCAATGAATGGGCAAAGCTTTTGCCCTCGTTCAAAAAAAAAGGATCGATTAACAGTGGTGCAACTACGAGTTGAAGAAGCCAAATACATTCCGACATTATTCCATGACTACAAAATTCTAAGACACGAAGAGAGAGCAACTCAGCAGGACCAGCACATGAGCTGGCCAAGCTGGGGGAACTATGGGGAGTTTATTTTTTTTTATTTCAGCTGCCCCTTCGTATTTTCGCTGTCATATATAATTTGTAATAACTCCTACTCTGTCCCTAATTGTGATATAAATCACCCAATCGCCTCAGAATAAACAAATTGTGACCAACATATAGAAAATGTCACTATGGTCTATGCTATTAGGAGAAGCATAAGTTTCATCCGCATTGAAGTACATCTCTTTACATATAAGAGATCTCCAAATATTTGGAGGAATTTTGGATGTTTCAGCTACCCCATAACTCAGATTCCCATAACCTGATACACATGAGCCAGCGACCCAGGACAAGGAGCACATCCTACCGATGGTGGCTGCAAGCGCTGGCGATGACTTGACTCAGGCCTGATGACGACTTCTAAGGACAGTCGCACCAGCCACCAGCGAGGCAACAAGACCGGCAAGCGGTGCCTCAATCCTCTGCGGTAGGAGGCAGAAACAAATAGGTTGGTTATTTCCCGATTTTAAAATTGCCTCAAATATTTTTAGTTCAATTCCAGTGTCATTATAACAGAATTGTGTTGTTAATCCTGCTTGATATTGGTTCTTAGGGTAGAATCTCACCATGTCAAGAACGATTTGCTCTATTAAAAAATAATTAACAAAATCAGTTGTAGAAAAGAAGATTGTTTCTTTTAGGAACTTTGCATTTTAGCCCGTCATAAATTCTTGATGAGAAGAGGCATGGCCGGTAGAAGTGTACGACACAGCTATGTAACCTCGCCTATGGATGGTGGGAGATGGCGATTTTTGTGTCGTATCGACAACCATCGATACAGACCAGCCGAGATAGGTTTGTAATTTTCTCCGTAGCGAAGCACGGGTGTTGTCATAGTCTATCTATACCTATACCTAATAATAAAGGAGCTAACGTTTCCGTGGTTTCGTCCGTCAAAAGGCGCTTTCTCCGTTTTCCTGTCCGTCTTCATCCGTCCGCCGTGTCGTGTACAAACTAGCCATAACAAAAAGAGGATGTTCGAGGCTCCCAGCTATGCACGAGTCCTCCCTGATTTGACAAGAAAACCCAAATGTCCTACGTATTCTCGGTTGTTTTGCCTGCCCTGATGCGTATATAAATTAAAACCTAGCAGCGAAGCCCACGCCAATGCCGATCGATCTATAGATCACAGGTTTGCACCTCTATCAATCATGGTGTCAATACCCTCTGCCCAAGCTCCGCTCGTCCACGTTCCGTTCAGCGGAGGCGCTCATGTTTTCTCATGCGACGGCTCGGTGCCGGTCGACCGCATTGACTACAGAGTACAGCTGCAACGCAAGTGATACGTCTCCGACGTATCGATAATTTCTTATGTTCCATGCCACATTATTGATGTTATCTACATGTTTTATGCACACTTTATGTCATATTCGTGCATTTTCTGGAACTAACCTATTAACAAGATGCCGAAGTGCCAGTTGCTTTTTTCTGCTGTTTTTGGTTTCAGAAATCCTAGTAAGGAAATATTCTCGGAATTGGACGAAATCAAAGCCCAGGTGCCTATTTTTCCACGAAGCTTCCAGAAGTCCGAAGACGAGACGAAGAGGGGCCACGGGGTGGCCAAACCCTAGGGCGGCGCGGCCCCACCCCTGGCCGCGCCGGCCTATGGTGTGGGCCCCCCGTGCCGCCTGTTGACTTGCCCTTCCGCCTACTTAAAGCCTCCGTGACGAAACCTCCAGTACCGAGAGCCACGATACGGAAAACCTTACTGAGACGCCGCCGCCGCCGATCCCATCTCGGGGGATCCAGGAGATCGCCTCCAGCACCCTGCCGGAGAGGGGAATCATCCCCCGGAGGACTCTACGCCGCCATGGTCGCCTCCGGTGTGATGTGTGAGTAGTCTACCCCTGGACTATGGGTCCATAGCAGTAGCTAGATGGTTGTCTTCTCCCCATTGTGCTATCATTGTCGGATCTTGTGAGCTGCCTATCATGATCAAGATCATCTATCTGTAATTCTATATGTTGCGTTTATTGGGATCCGATGAATAGAGAATACTTGTTATGTTGATTATCAAAGTTATGCTTATGTGTTGTTTATGATCTTGCATGCTCGCCGTTACTAGTAGATGCTCTGGCCAAGTAGATGCTTGTAACTCCAAGAGGGAGTACTTATGCTCGATAGTGGGTTCATGCCTGCATTGACACCTGGGACAGTGACAGAAAGTTCTAAGGTTGTGTTGTGTTGTTGCCACTAGGGATAAAACATTAGTGCTATGTTCAAGGATGTAGTCACTAGTTACATTACGCACCATACTTAATGCAATTGTCTGTTGCTTTGCAACTTAATACTGGAGGGGTTCGGATGATAACCTGAAGGTGGACTTTTTAGGCATAGATGCAGTTGGATGGCGGTCTATGTACTTTGTCGTAATGCCCAATTAAATCTCACTATACTCATCATGATATGTATGTGCATTGTCATGCTCTCTTTATTTGTCAATTGCCCAACCGTAATTTGTTCACCCAACATGCTCGTTCGTCTTATGGGAGAGACACCTCTAGTGAACTGTGGACCCCGGTCCAATTCTCTTTACTGAAATACAATCTACTGCAATACTTGTTTTACTCGTTTTCTCTCGCAAACAATCATCTTCCACACAATACGGTTAATCCTTTGTTACAGCAAGCCGGTGAGATTGACAACCTCACTGTTTCGTTGGGGCAAAGTACTTTGGTTGTGTTGTGCAGGTTCCACGTTGGCGCCGGAATCCCTGGTGTTGCGCCGCACTACATCTCGCCGCCATCAACCTTCAACGTGCTTCTTGACTCCTACTGGTCCGATTAAACATTGGTTTCTTACTGAGGGAAACTTGCCGCTGTGCGCATCACACCTTCCTCTTGGGGTTCCCAACGGACGCGTGTCGAACGAAAAGACAATACGTCAACCACGCGCATCAAGCAAATTTTTGGCGCCGTTGCCGGGGACGTGAAGAAAAGTTACAACACAGAGATTTCTATCTCCCACGTCAACTCCACGCCAGCAATAAATTTCTGGCGCCGTTGCCGGGGAGATCAAGACACGCTGCAAGGGGAGTCTCCACTTCTCAATCTCTTTACTTTGTTTTTGTCTTGCTTAGTTTTATTTACTACTTTGTTTGCTGCACTAAATCAAAATACAAAAAAATTAGTTGCTAGTTTTACTTTATTTGCTATCTTGTTTGCTATATCGAAAACACAAAAAAATTAGTTTACTTGCATTTACTTTATCTAGTTTGCTTTATTTACTGTTGCTAAAATGGCCAACGCTGAAAATACTAAGTTGTGTGACTTCACAACCACAAATAATAATGATTTCTTATGCACACCTATTGCTCCATCTGCTACTACAGCAGAATTCTTTGAAATTAAACCTGCTTTACTGAATCTTGTTATGAAAGATCAATTTTCTGGAATTAGTTCTGATGATGCTCGCTGCCCATCTTAATAATTTTGTTGAACTATGTGAAATGCAAAAATATAAAGATGTAGATGGTGATATTATTAAACTAAAATTGTTCCCTTTCTCATTAAGAGGAAGAGCTAAAGATTGGTTGCTATCTCTCGCCTAAGAATAGTATTGATTCATGGACTAAATGCAAGGATGCTTTTATTGGTAGATATTACCCCCCGCTAAAATTATATCTTTGAGGAGTAGCATAATGAATTTCAAACAATTAGATACTGAACATGTTGCTCAAGCTTGGGAAAGAATGAAATCTCTGGTTAAAAATTGCCCAACCCATGGACTGACTACTTGGATGATCATCCAAACCGTCTATGCAGGACTAAATTTTTTTTCACGGAATTTATTGGATTCAGCTGCTGGATGTACCTTTATGTCCATCACTCTTGGTGAAGCAACAAGGCTTCTTGATAATATGATGATCAACTACTCTGAATGGCACACGGAAAGAGCTCCACAAGGTAAGAAGGTAAATTCTGTTGAAGAATCCTCTTCCTTGAATGATAAGGTTGATGCTATTATGTCTATGCTTGTGAATGATAGGACTAATATTGATCCTAATAATGTTCCGTTAGCTTCATTGGTTGCACAAGAAGAACATGTTGATGTAAACTTCATTAAAAATAATAATTTCAACAACAATGCTTACCGGAACAATTCTAGTAACAACTATAGGCCATATCCTTATAATAATGGCAACGGCTATGGTAATTCTTATGGAAATTCTTACAACAATAATAGGAATACACCCCCTGGACTTGAAGCCATGCTTAAAGAATTTATTAGTACACGGATCGCTTTTAACAAATCTGTTGAGGAAAAGCTCAATAAAATTGATATTCTTGTTTCTAGAGTTGATAGTCTTGCCTCTGATGTTGATCTTTTGAAATCGAAAGTTATGCCTAATAGGGATATTTAAAATAAAATTGTTACTACAGCAAATGCCATTCAAGTTAGAATTAATGAGAATATAAGATTAATGTCTGAACTGCGTGCTAGGTGGGATAGAGAAGAAAATGAAAAACTAGCTAAAGAGAAGAATATAGCTAAAGTTTGGACTATTACCGCCACTAGTAATGCTAATGCTACACATGTTGCTGCACCTCCTACTCATACTAATAAAAGAATTGGTGTTAGCAATGTTTCCACTTCTAATGCAAAGCGCGAAAACTGCACTGAAACTGCTAAAACTGCTGAAACTGCCTGTGATAAATCTGCTGAAATTTTTTCCAACATTGGGGATGATGATCCCATTGCTTTAGATTATAATGGTTTGAATTTTGATGATTGCCACATCTCTGAAGTTATAAAGTTCTTGCAAAAACTTGCTAAAAGTCCTAATGCTAGTGCTATAAATTTGGCTTTCACGCATCATATTACAAATGCTCTCATAAAAGCTAGAGAAGAGAAACTAGAGCGCGAAGCCTCTATTCCTAAAAAGCTAGAGGATGGTTGGGAGCCCATCATTAAGATGAAGGTTAAAGATTTTGATTGTAATGCTTTATGTGATCTTGGTGCAAGTATTTCTGTTATGCCTAAGAAAATTTATAATATGCTTGACTTGCCACCGCAGAAAAATTGTTATTTGGATGTTAATCTTGCTGATCATTCTACAAAGAAACCTTTGGGTAAAGTTGATAATGTTTGCATTACCATTAACAATAATCTTGTTCCCGTTGATTTTGTTGTCTTGGATATTGAATGCAATGCATCTTGTCCCATTATATTGGGAAGACCTTTTCTTCGAACTGTTGGTGCTATTATTGATATGAGGGAAGGTAATATAAAATATCAATTTCCTCTCAAGAAAGGTATGGAACACTTCCCTAGAAAGAGAATAAAGGTACCTTATGATTCTATTATTAGAACAAATTATGATGTTGATGCTTCATCTCTCGATGTTACTTGATACACACTTTCTGCGCCTAGCTGAAAGGCGTTAAAGAAAAGCGCTTATGGGAGACAACCCATGTTTTTACCTACAGTACTTTGTTTTTATTTTGTGTCTTGAAAGTTGTTTACTACTGTAGCAACCTCTTCTTATCTTAGTTTTGAGTTTTGTTGTGCCAAGTTAAGCCGTTGATAGAAAAGTAAGTACTAGATTTGGATTACTGCGCAGTTCCAGATTTCTTTGCTGTCACGAATCTGGGTCCACCTCCCTGTAGGTAGCTCAGAAAATTGCGCCAATTTACGAGCATGATCCTCAGATATGTACGCAACTTTCATTCAATTTGAGCATTTTCGTTTGAGCAAGTCTGGTGCCATTTTAAAATTCGTCAATACGAACTGTTCTGTTTTGACAGATTCTGCCTTTTATTTCGCATTGCCTCTTTCGCTATGTTGGATGAATTTCTTTGATCCACTAATGTCCAGTATCATTATGCAATGTCCAGAAGTGTTAATAATGATTGTGTCACCTCTGAATATGTCAATTTATATTGTGCACTAACCCTCTAATGAGTTGTTTCGAGTTTGGTGTGGAGGAAGTTTTCAAGGATCAAGAGAGGAGTATGATGCAACATGATCAAGGAGAGTGAAAGCTCTAAGCTTGGGGATGCACCCGGAGGTTCACCCCTGCATATATCAAGAAGACTCAAGCGTCTAAGCTTGGGGATGCCCAAGGCATCCCCTTGTTCATCGACAACATTATCAGGTTCCTCCCCTGAAACTATATTTTTATTCCATCACATCTTATGTGCTTTTTCTTGGAGCGTCGGTTTGTTTTTGTTTTTGTTTTGTTTGAATAAAATGGATCCTAGCATTCACTTTATGGGAGATATACACGCTCCGCTGTAGCATATGGACAAGTATGTCCTTGGTTTCTACTCATAGTATTCATGGCGAAGTTTCTCCTTCGTTAAATTGTTATATGGTTGGAATTGGAAAATGATACATGTAGTAATTGCTATAAATGTCTTGGGTAATGTGATACTTGGCAATTGTTGTGCTCATGTTTAAGCTCTTGCATCATATGCTTTGCACCCATTAATGAAGAAATACATAGAGCATGCTAAAATTTGGTTTGCATATTTGGTTTCTCTAAGGTCTAGATAATTTCTAGTATTGAGTTTGAACAACAAGGAAGACGATGTAGAGTCTTATAATGTTTTCAATATGTCTTTTATGTGAGTTTTGCTGCACCGGTTCATCCTTGTGTTTGTTTCAAATAAGCCTTGCTAGCCTAAACCTTGTATCGAGAGGGAATACTTCTCATGCATCCAAAATACTTGAGCCAACCACTATGCCATTTGTGTCCACCATATCTACCTATACTACATGGTATTTTCCCGCCATTCCAAAGTAAATTGCTTGAGTGCTACCTTTAAAATTCCATCATTCACCTTTGCAATATATAGCTCATGGGACAAATAGCTTAAAAACTAATGTGGTATTGAATATGTAATTATGCACTTTATCTCTTATTAAGTTGCTTGTTGTGCGATAACCATGTTTATCGGGGAACGCCATCAACTCATTGTTGAATTTCATGTGAGTTGCTATGCATGTTCGTCTTGTCCGAAGTAAGGGCGATCTACACTGAGTTGAATGGTTTGAGCATGCATATTGTGAGAGAAGAACATTGGGCCGCTAACTAAAGCCATGATCCATGGTGGAAGTTTCAGTTTTGGACAAACATCCTCAAATCTCTAATGAGAAAAGAATTAATTGTTGTCAAATGCTTAAAGCATTAAAAGAGGAGTCCATTATCCGTTGTCTATGTTGTCCCGGTATGGATGTCTAAGTTGAGAATAATCAAAAGCGAGAAATCCAAATGCGAGCTTTCTCCTTAGACCTTTGTACAGAGCGGCATAGAGGTACCCCTTTGTGAAACTTGGTTAAAGCATATGTATTGCGGTGATAATCCAGGTAGTCCAAGCTAATTAGGACAAGGTGCGGGCACTATTGGTACACTATGCATGAGGCTTGCAACTTATAAGATATAATTTACATGATGCATATGCTTTATTACTACCGTTGACAAAATTGTTTCATGTTTTCAAAATCAAAGCTCTAGCACAAATATAGCAATCAATGCTTTTCCTCTATGAGGACCATTCTTTTACTTTCAATGTTGAGTCAGTTCACCTATTTCTCTCCACCTCAAGAAGCAAACACTTGTGTGAACTGTGCATTGATTCCTACATACTTGCTTATTGCACTTATTATATTACTCTATGTTGACAATATCCATGAGATATACATGTTACAAGTTGAAAGCAACCGCTGAAACTTAATCTTCTTTTGTGTTGCTTCAATACCTTTACTTTGATTTATTGCTTTATGAGTTAACTCTTATGCAAGACTTATTGATGCTTGTCTTGAAGTGCTATTCATGAAAAGTCTTTGCTTTATGATTCACTTGTTTACTCATGTCATACACATTGTTTTGATCGCTGCAGTCACTACATATGCTTTACAAATAGTATGATCAAGATTATGATGGCATGTCACTCCGTAAATTATCCGTGTTATCGTTTTACCTGCTCGGGACGAGCGAGAACTAAGCTTGGGGATGCTGATACGTCTCCGACGTATCGATAATTTCTTATGTTCCATGCCACATTATTGATGTTATATACATGTTTTATGCACACTTTATGTCATATTCATGCATTTTCTGGAACTAACCTATTAACAAGATGCCGAAGTGCCAGTTGCTTTTTCTCGCTGTTTTTGGTTTCAGAAATCCTAGTAAGGAAATATTCTCGGAATTGGACGAAATCAAAGCCCAAGTGCCTATTTTTCCACGAAGCTTCCAGAAGTCCGAAGACGAGACGAAGAGGGGCCACGGGGTGGCCAAACCCTAGGGCGGCGCGGCCCCACCCCTGGCCGCGCCGGCCTATGGTGTGGGCCCCCGTGCCGCCTCTTGACTTGCCCTTCCGCCTACTTAAAGCCTCCGTGACGAAACCTCCAGTACCGAGAGCCACGATACGGAAAACCTTACTGAGACGCCGCCGCCGCCGATCCCATCTCGGGGGATCCAGGAGATCGCCTCCGGCACCCTGCCGGAGAGGGGAATCATCCCCGGAGGACTCTACGCCGCCATGGTCGCCTCCGGTGTGATGTGTGAGTAGTCTACCCCTGGACTATGGGTCCATAGCAGTAGCTAGATGGTTGTCTTCTCCCCATTGTGCTATCATTGTCGGATCTTGTGAGCTGCCTATCATGATCAAGATCATCTATCTGTAATTCTATATGTTGCGTTTGTTGGGATCCGATGAATAGAGAATACTTGTTATGTTGATTATCAAAGTTATGCTTATGTGTTGTTTATGATCTTGCATGTCTCCGTTACTAGTAGATGCTCTGGCCAAGTAGATGCTTGTAACTCCAAGAGGGAGTACTTATGCTCGATAGTGGGTTCATGCCTGCATTGACACCTGGGACAGTGACAGAAAGTTCTAAGGTTGTGTTGTGTTGTTGCCACTAGGGATAAAACATTAGTGCTATGTTCAAGGATGTAGTCACTAGTTACATTACGCACCATACTTAATGCAATTGTCTGTTGCTTTGCAACTTAATACCGGAGGGGTTCGGATGATAACCTCGAAGGTGGACTTTTTAGGCATAGATGCGAGTTGGATGGCGGTCTATGTACTTTGTCGTAATGCCCAATTAAATCTCACTATACTCATCATGATATGTATGTGCATTGTCATGCTCTCTTTATTTGTCAATTGCCCAACTGTAATTTGTTCACCCAACATGATGTTCGTCTTATGGGAGAGACACCTCTAGTGAACCGTGGACCCCGGTCCAATTCTCTTTACTGAAATACAATCTACTACAATACTTGTTTTACTGTTTTCTCTGCAAACAATCATCTTCCACACAATACGGTTAATCCTTTGTTACAGCAAGACGGTGAGATTGACAACCTCACTTGTTTCGTTGGGGCAAAGTACTTTGGTTGTGTTGTGCGGGTTCCACGTTGGCGCCGGAATCCCTGGTGTTGCGCCGCACTACATCTCGCCGCCATCAACCTTCAACGTGCTTCTTGACTCCTACTGGTCCGATTAAACCTTGGTTTCTTACTGAGGGAAACTTGCCGCTGTGCGCATCACACCTTCCTCTTGGGGTTCCCAACGGACGCGTGTCGAACGAAAAGACAATACGTCAACCACGCGCATCAGCAAGTCGCCTCCACACTACAGGAATGGGAGGCTATGCCGAGGGCCAGGCTATACGCCGACGGCCAAAAGTCGGGGCCGTCGGCGTATGGCCCGGCCAGGCCAGCCTGCCCTTTCAACACTCGGCGAAACGTGGCCGTCGGCGTAGCGACCTCTACGCCGAGGGCAGCCCTCGGCATATCTTTGGCCCTAGGCGTAGACGGGGCTACGCCGACGGCCACCCTCGGCGTAGGCTATTTTTCAAATTTGTCTAATTTTGTAAAAATCATAACTAATTCATATGATGTCGGAAAAATGCGTATGAGGTATCAAAATGTTCAGAAAAACATCCTCTATCCGTTTATGTCAAAATCATGCATATTTGAATCATGTAGAATAACATGTTAACATAGAAACAATTCAATCACTTTCTTATATGTTCTCGGGTTCCCGTTTTAGCCGGATGCCAATTTAAACGAAGTCGGAAAATCTCGCGGAGCCGCATGGCATCATTTTATGTGTCCTAGTAACCACTCCAAAAGATGGAATTGGGATACGACAATTATTTTGGAAAACCCTTCACGAACGGGGCTATCAAGTCCGGATTTCTATGGCTTTTAGGGCAATGAGTAGGAAACGGCCCGTGACACCGCATAGTTTGTCGGAACGAGACCATATTTGGCACGTGCGTGGTCCCTGGGATGGGAAGCAATGCCCGGGAGCGCATTTCCAATCCGACCCATGGGCGATGGTTTTTTCATTTTCGGGGTGCCAAAACAGGTTTTTTTGTGAAGGAACTACATGGGGTGCATTTTAGTATTGCGCGAGACCTCGCGTAGTGGTAGGACACCGCCTTCGCACCCCATATCACATGCCATATGTGCGCGCTAGCTATCTGGGAATCCATGCGGCTTCCTGCAGTGTCCCGCCGAATCCGCTGGAAAGTGACCGGATTTGAACTAGGGCTACACTTTCCGTCGCTCAATAAATTCCGCAAAATTTGTTTTTAGGTCTATGACATATCAGTTTATTGCTAATTTTTGTCCGTTTAGCGCGATGGTAAACGGGTGCACCAGCGCGCCGGTACGGCCATACCGCATCTCCGTGGGGGCCCCTTTTGGCCAAATGACAATTTAAACAAAGTCAGAAAATCCCGCGGAGCCGCATGGCGTCATTTTATGTGTCCTAGTAACCACTCCAAAAGTCGGAATTAGGATACGGCAATTATTTTGGAAAACTCTTCACAAACAGGGCTATCACGTCCGGAGTTCTATGGCTTTTAGGGCAAATGAGTAGGAAACGGCCCGTGACACCGCATAGTTTGTCGGAACGAGGCCATATTTGGCACGTGCGTGGTCCCTGGGATGGGAAGCAAGGCCCCGGGAGCGGATTTCCAATCCGACCCATGGGCGATGGTTTTTTCATTTTTGGGGTGCCAAAACGGGTTTTTTTTGTGAAGGAACTACATAAGGCGCATTTTAGTATTGCGCGAGACCTCTGCGTAGTGGTAGGACACCGCCTTCGCACCACATATCACATGTCATATGTGCGCGCTAGCTATCTGGGAATCCATGCGGCTTCCTGCGGTGTCCCGCCGAATCCGCTCGGAAAGTGACCGGATTTGAACTAGGGCTACACTTTCCGTCGCTCAATAAATTCCGCAAAAATTGTTTTTAGGTCTATGACATATCAGTTTATGTGCTAATTTTTGTCCGTTTAGCGCGATGGTAAACGGGTGCACCAGCGCGCCCGGTACGACCATACCGCATCTCCGTGGGGGCCCCTTTTGGCCAAATGACAATTTAAACAAAGTCAGAAAATCCCGCGGAGCCGCATGGCGTCATTTTATGTGTTCTAGTAACCACTCCAAAAGTCGGAATTAGGATACGGCAATTATTTTGGAAAACCCTTCACAAACGTGACTATCACGTCCGGAGTTATATGGCTTTTAGGGCAAATGAGTAGGAAACGGCCCGTGACACCGCATAGTTTGTCGGAACGAGGCCATATTTGGCATGTGCGTGGTCCCTGGGATGGGAAGCAAGGCTCCCGGGAGCGGATTTCCAATCCGACCGATGAGCGATGGTTTTTTCATTTTCGGGGTGCCAAAACGGGTTTATTTTGTGAAGCAGCTACATGGGGCGCATTTTAGTATTGCGCGAGACCTCCGCGTAGTGGTAGGACACCGCCTTCGCACCACATATCACATGCCATATGTGCGTGCTAGCTATCTGGGAATCCATGCGGCTTCCTGCGGTGTCCCGCCGAATCTGCTGGAAACTGACCGGATTTGAATTAGGGGTACACTTTCCGTCGCTCAATAAATTCCGCAAAAAATGTTTTTATGTCTATAACACATCACTTTATGTGCTAATTTTTGTCCGTTTAGCGTGTTGGCGAACGGTGCACCAGCCCGCCCGATACGGCCATTTCGCATCTCGCGAGGGGGCTGTTTTGGCCACATGGCAAATTGGGCGTCATATTTGGATTCCTCTAAATTTTAGGTTAAAATGATGATATGTATGTTATATTTAGATTCCTCTCATTTTTCTGATCGATTTAGACATATTATTTGTGGAATTTTGATTTTCCGATTTAAAGATATTAATTATTCAATATTAAATAGAAAAAAGACCAAAAAATAAAATTATTTTATTTTTATTTGAATTCAATATTATTATTACTTATATATATTCATTGTTGTCTACTTAAGTAATTGTTTGGGATTCAAAAATAAAGAAGTGTGCATCACGGTTCAAGGGTTAATAGGGTTGATATGCTATTATTATCGGCAAGAGGTGTCAATTCTATAATGGAAGCTCATCCGCATGGAACCAAGAAGTTAAGCGTGCTTGAGGCTGGAGTAGTGTGAGGATGGGTGACCGATCGGGAAGTTTAACCATGATTGTAATTTGACATAAGATTAAGTGTAGTTAGAGTTAAAAGTGTATTGGGTGAAAGATAAACAAGTAAAAAAAAAGAAAAAATTGTGTAAAAGAAATTAAAATTTTAAAAATTTTAAAAGTCTATGCCTAGGGTTTTGCCGTCGGCATATAGAAAAAAATATTTTTTTTCGATTTTTTTTTTGAATTTTTTTGGAAACGGGAAATTTGAATTTTTTTAAAGTCTATGCCGAGGGTTTTGCCGTCGGCGTAGCGTGCTACGCCGAGGGCCGGGCTACGCCGACGGCGATAGTGCCTTTGCCGAGGGACTTACACGCCGAGAAGCTATGCCGAGGGCGGCCCTCGGCATAGCCTACGCCGAGGGCCAAAGCATGCTACGCCGAGGGTTCCCGGCCCTCGGCATATAGCCCCATTCCTGTAGTGTCCAGCCGCAGAGAGGTGACCTGCGCCGAACTGCTCATGTTGTCGAACCCTTGCCGTAGAGATCCAGAAGCCGATCGCCACCGACGGTGCACCCGACGTCTACCCCATCCAGTTTTTGGACGCTGCGCGGCAGCAACCAACACGGCCTGTGCTTGGTGGAGCCTGACGCTGTCCCAGCTCACGGCGCCGGCCGCGTCCGCGACGACGCCTGATTTAGGTATTTCTACAAGCCACGTCATCTTGACATCATCATGACATCGTCGTTATCTGAAAAGTACACGTATAACCTAAGTTGAATTAGGACGGGTTACAATCATGTACGGAAAGATCATCAAGATATAAATATATGAGCAGCCCACGCGATGCTGAGGGTGGAGAAGGACGCCGTTCAGGTCTGCCGGAGCGGCACGTCGACATGCACACGCGCGAGCGAGTGTGCCGTGCATCGCACTGTCGCGGCGCGACGGACAACTCCTCATCAGAGCCAGCAGCAAAGGAACGCTCGCGCGTCTCTTCAGCACCGTTGACGCCTCCTAGCTTCAAGATGTACACACCGTTTCTCAGGCCGACCATGTCACAAGATCCAACCATGGTCGATTGATCGGGTCATCTCGTTTGCTGCGTTGTACAGGTGTTCTGCTCAAAGTAGCTAGCACTGCAAGTGTTTCAAAGGATGGACTCGGACAGTGAGACCTGATCCTCACTTTCGACGTGTAGAGAAGTAGCTTGCAGGCAAGAATTTTCGCTCGTAAGCAGCCCCATCCCAGGCAATTCTTGTGAGTTGTGACAACGTGAGGAATACTCTTGGTATGTACCGGATCAACACAATCATTGATAGTGTGTTGTTGGTGTGATTCAACGAGGAGGTGCTCACAGCTTCTATGCAAACACGATATATCAAGCTTGGCAATATCCATCAGATGGGGCCTATTCTACAATACCCAATAGCTTGCTTTTTTTTTTATTAAGCATGTTCTTTTCTTGCTATCATGTATGGTTTGGGAACCTATGACACGTGTAGTATTTGAAATTACACTTGAAGCTGATAAAACTTGTGCTATTATTCTTTTCCTAAATTAGGTTGATCAGCTATCAATTGTAGGCAGGACAATGATTAATTTGCATTTTATCTTCTCCCATGTTTTTCGAAGACAACCAATGCTCTCTATACTAACTTTGAACTGTGCATATTAGATACACTTCTAAAAATTACTACATAACGTTGTAGCATTTTTAAATTATGGAACTCACGGGAGATAAATATGGAGGCAATGGAGATGCTACTAATACACAGGTTCACATATAAAAGGCAATGTAAAAATATCTTTTCGAAAGCATTGCCCAATTGTTTGCTTATTGTGTTTTCCCGGTGCAACGCACGGGCATTTTTACTAGTCAATCTTCATCGCAGAAGAACCATCGGTGGGCATCATATGAGTCGGGCCAGACTCGTCGAAGCGGTCGGTGTGGTCGATACTCAAAGCCATCGAGGTAACTAGAAGAGGCAGCAGCCAGCAGGTGGTAACTAGAAGAGTCAGTTCAGACTTCAGACTTCAGACTGCTGCGTTAAGTGTAATTCTGTAGGACTCTTCCTGGGTGCGCTCTGTGCTTTGCTGTGAAGACAATGCTGCAACGAGGAACATATTTTTTTTTTGAAACAAAGTAAAAGATTTACCATTTTCAATTGATTAAGAAGAAGTTTAGAAGGGTCTTACAAACCAACTCGGCATAAGCCATGCCCGAGAGCCAAAGCCTACTCTTGCGACATAATATTACACAAGGTCTTAGCCCCGGCGTGGCACCACATTGCCATTTCGTCCTTAATTTTCGCGATCAACATAAAAGATGTTGTTGCACTATTGTGAAAAACACGAGCGTTTCTCTCTTTCCAAATCTCTCGAGAAAACAACATAGCTAAGGAAGCCATCGCTTTTCTTGATTGACCCCTTTTAATGATACTTTTTGTCCACCATTTCTTCACCGTTCTCCTATTGTGCCACGTCCTTGGGTCCACATCATAAAGGCCAAGCCACTCCTTCAACTCAATCCATATTCTAGTAGTGAACCGGCATTTATAGAGAAGGTGATCGGCGGACTCTTGAACTTGATTACATAACTTGTAAAGCACGCAACTTGGCCATCCCCTCCTTTGAAGTCTATCTGCCGTTCACACCCGGTTTTGGATAATCAACCATTCAAATAGTTTACATTTTGGAGGCGCCCATGGCCTCCACACCATGTCGGGCATGGTAGAAATGATGTGCCCCTCAAATTGCATATTGTAGGCCGATTTGGCCGAATAGCATCCGTCTTTTGACAACTTTCAAGAGATGACATCGTTGTTGTTTTCCTCCAAATGAACGTTTTGAAGCATCTTCCAAAGTTGGGTAAATTGTGCAATATGCTCAAAGGAAATACCCCTTGAATATCGATTTGTGTGACCCAAAACTCATTTGCCATATCCTTCTTGATCGAAGAGTTCCTCTTTTTGGACCGCTCGAAAATGAGAGGAACATATATATATATATACATGTATTTATGTGTGAGTCGCCCGATATATAATAGATTTGGCGCTGCTTCCTGCGAGTTGCAATATGGTTTCTCAAACACGTCCACTAGGCACTAGGGGAGGCAGGTACAGATGCTCAGAACCACAACCCATGGCGGAGGCGCTCCGTGCATCTAAGATGGACGCGGCCGACCAGATATTTGCACATTTGGCACGCTTTACATTTTTTATTGCATAAACCACCACATGTTAGTGACACGTGGTGCGGCAAATATGCAATGTGCAAAAAAAGTGTGGCAAATATGCAATTCCGCCGTTAATCTATGATGATTGATCAGTTTTTTTTTGTGAACATATGATTGATCAGGTTTAGTTTCGTCCTAATTAAGGCTTATGAAGTTTGCTTGAGACCACATGCAGGGCCGGCCCATACTTATACAGGGCCCAGGTGCAAAATGACAGCAAGGGGCCTATTCGCATAAATTATTAAAACACTATATTTCAAGCTAAAGAAACTGAATATATTATTATTGAGTACATTATGTCAAAAAAAAATATTATTATCGAGTACATAGTAGTAGAAATTCATAATCTTTTAACACTGAAAATGAAAGCGCATACTAACTTTTGGCTCTAAAATGACAGGACCTAGTAATTACTTGTCTCGATCAAGCCACCGCAATTTCCTATTTCAGAAAGAACCAGAAAGCAGCAATCACCTAAAAAGTGCAAGAAAAGTAATATTAGACAATCACCTAAAAAGTGCATAGTAAAGCATATTAAATTCGATAGAAGAACTAGTTAAGAGTGGGTTGAGGAGCGATGGAAAGGGCAAGCCGCGAGCACACCTTTACCTTTCTCGATCTAATCCCAATTCCCAAATGGCTATTTGATTGGGAACGAATTTGAAAATTGAAATGGAGAAGTTTGAGGAACGATAAAGCTGCATCGTTGACCTCAATTCATGGGTGGCCGGGATCTTGGAAGGCACAGCAGTTGCGGCGCGGTTCTAGGAATTTGCGGGAGAAGGAGATGAGCGAGATGGACAAGAAGAGAACGATTCATTTGCGTTAGCTTACTATGCAGATGGTTCCTTAGCTGCAATTGCTCGCTTGATCTAATTGAGCGACCAAAAAAACTGCTGTTTTTCTTTCAAATCCGAGCAATTGAAGCCTGGGTTATTAGCTTTTTTTCTTTTCTTTCAGAACAGGTGTTGTCCATTAGCACAAAGAATCTCGTTGTGTATTCTGTTGGAGTGTACTACTGAACTAGTTCCATTACCAGAAATATTGATCATGGTTACAGATTTGTATACAAAGAAAATGCTCACTACATAAACAAAACCAGCATGTCAGTATCACAGACACAGAACAGCAACAACAAAAGGTACTACTAGTTCAACAGGTGAAAATAAATCACCCTGTAGATTATTGCATCTGCTGCCTGGACTACTTGGCTCGCATGCACCAACCACACCCAACTCTGAATAAAGATTCAACAACCCCGCTAATCGTTATAGACATCATCTTCCATGTACATGTAAGGGAATGCGGAACCTGTCGAGCCCCTGAAATATCCACCTGTGGCTGGATGTTGCAGAACCTCCATTCCTTGGCTACTGCAAGCACAACACTGGCCTGAAAGAAGTTAACCAGGAAGACTCTTATAAGAGAACTAGGAATATTTCACTGTTTGATTCATAAAGACAAGGATTAGTACCATTTTCACTGTCTGATTCCAGAGGAGAGCAGAAATAATATTTTTGCCCAAACATCTCTCTTAATTCAGCAAAAAATACTGACACACGGGAAACATTTGTGATAGGGTTCTCAATCTTCACTTTGAAGTTGAAGTGGTGGAAAACATTGCAATAATTTTCCACATTGAAACATTGGTGGCCAAGTTCCACTAGTTGGCAGTCATGTCCCTAAAGCCAAATAGAGATCCTTGTTAGTAACAAGTTAATTGGTCACTTCCTTGTTGTTTAAAAAATACAAAAATAACAAGCTTTTACTTACCGCGAGAGTGGGACTTCTTTTTTTGTATTCTTCGAAAGCCACCATCACCTCCTTACTCATCCATTTCCTCGCATTTTGAATAATCTCTTTGTCAGAAACTCCCCGCCTGTACGCACAACCAAATTAAAATGTAGTTTCTGAAGAAGCACAAGGTAGAGCTAGTAGAAGCCAGAATATGGTGAGTTGATGACAACATGTTCAGTGATTAATGAAGCTTTCAAAACCTACATGCACGTGATAAGAACCACACAACACCGAAAGGAGAGTGAATTAACTAGATATATGTATGCTATGGGGTTGAAAACACCTATGTGTGGCATAGGTACTGCTCGCTTAGAAATTTTGTGTCAATCATATACTCGTATGGGCCTGTGACCCCTGTCAGCATCTTAGAAATTGAACCCGTGACCGGTGACCCCTGTCAGCATCTTAGAAATTGAATATGGAAAGACACTACGCTCTAGAGGATAGACAATGCCTAAATACTATCAATATGCTTTCTTCCATTTTGCTAAATAAGGAACACAAATGATAAATACTTCTTATTCCAAAAACTAACAGTAAGATACAGGGGTAATATCAATGTTTAGCATGGGCAATTGAAAATTTATAACTCTGCATATTATGAGGGGTTATAGTTAGGTAATGCTGGCATTGGTCAACAGGCAACGTCAGTGGTCAGACCCAGCTTCATGTTGTTTAAGCTTCCAAACAACTTTAGTGGCATGACTGTGCAGTTTCAGGGTTTAGGAACTAATGAATTGGCCTGACAAGGCCCACAATGTGACTTTTATTCTATGCAGACCAAACATTAAATTACTGAAAGTCCTTATAAGAAACCTAAATTTTCAATCTTATGCATGCATTCAAGCTAAATTTTTAGCGACACAGAATAAAATGCTTAGAGAAGATTAAAGTAGTGCCAGTTATCAGTAAAAGAGAGGATTGCTAACACAATAAGAATTGCAGGAGATAAAATTCACCTTGGTTGTCGACGTAGCAAAATCTGCATGGCCGCTTCCTCCCTTGAAGCTTGTTCCCTTGCCTGAAGTTTCTGTCGCTCCTCAAGGAAGTAGGGAGCTCGGGCAATGATATCGGCACGCCGAGCAGCTGACATTTTATCCTTCTTGGCGGCTAGTCTGGCACGCTCAATGTCACGAAGCATAACACACGTTTCACGGAAAGTGCTGCATGTATTCTCTTCAAAGTACTTCTCCAGTTCTCGCCGCTCCTCCTCTCTAAAGAAATGCATGCACGTATGGTTAAAAGTACGAAATAAATCAAAGGCTAAATACTTTTGAGCTAGTGAATTTATCCATCTGAAGTAATACAAAGCACAATTACTGTAAATGAACCGAAACACTCTGGTCGTGGTGAATAATTTTGTGCTTTATGACTATATCTAACTAGGTACAGAGTGAAAACACTCAACCCACAAATTAGGATGTCAACAGTATCGTTTATGTCGCATACATTTGGTGGTCCCCACACCACACTTTTGGCATGCTGGGCTGATGCTTTCCAATTTTGGTTATATGAGGCATGTATAAACAGGTAAAGTTTTAGCGCTTTGGGACATCTTGCATTATTTATTTAAATGCATTTAAGACTTAAAAGTTACAAACAATAGAATACAAGTCAAGACCATCAGACAGCAAAATCATACGTACATATCAAGATCTGATTCTTCTTTGGGCTTGCTCTCCTCAACAATTTCAGAGTCACTCTCGCTGCCGCTAGCATCGTCAGCACAATAGTTTGACCTAGAGCAACAGATATCAACACAATAAGAGGTTATATTGATGATTACCTACCTAGCAATTTGTTTTGGTATGAACTGTCTTAAACTATGCATGATGTGAAGAGCATATGAAAGAATACTATCGGTAATAGCAAGTATCCATTTCAACAAACCCTAACTGGGTTAATCAGAAATAGTTATGGGCTTACGGCCATACCAACAGGGTGATATCTCGAATTTAGGAGGCGTGCCAGTCAGCCCTAGCGCCTTGAGTTCTGGCAGAACTTCAGGTGTAGAGCTCTCACTGTCACTGCTGCTAACCTCACCAGCATGCTCCTCAACCCTGATCGGAACATGTTTATCAGTCAATATTCATGGTCAGATATTTAGGACATACTATTTCCTCTGTGAGAAGACCAGTGCAAATAATAGCCGAAACAAATATGATTTGAACTTCTGGTGGAATAGGCAGACATACAACACCTGAAATAACCCAGATGACTTACGGTAGTAATTCTTGTGATAATTCTCGTCCTCGTCTGCCTCCAGATCGCCTAGGAAGATTTGAATATAGAACACTCTGTCGAACACGAGTTGTGGTTCCAGCTACTGGAGTTCTAGATGACCTGTTGAGGTTAAGATTTGAAGTTACAACAAGACAAAGGCTTCCCTCCTGCTCATGGTTTAAAGTGGATTTCGAGGTACATCCTTTAGTTCACTTGTAAAGGCAAATATATAGCAGAAGGTTGGGAGATGCAATTTGGGTCACGGGTGCATAACTGTATATGAACCTATTGTGTGAAAACACAATTCAAAATGTCAAAAAAATTGAAATTAAATTCTGCATGTACATCTAGACATTCTATATTGGCACATAAGTTGTCCGGAAAACACCACCTCCCAGAAGGTTGTGCTATACACATTTAATGAATTATTGTTAAGTAGCACTGTGCAAGTGCATATATCTCTCCAAAGCAAAAGAATTGGAAATCTGGAATGCTGTCCAATTTCAAAAGGTCTGCTTTTGCCTTTCTCTGTAAACTTTCATTTCGATAAAGAACGAATATAATAATTCATCAAGCTGATACAGAATACACTAGCAATCTAGCATTTTTCAACTAGAACCATATCGCTCGAGCTATAAAAACACCTGCAATTTGTGGATGTACATTCAATTCCCAGCAAAGTTTCTTATTACCCTAAAGAATTGCGGAACGGGCTGTGAAATTGATGGAGAAGTGGCGAAAGCTCACCCAGTTTTGCGGGAAGTCTTTCTACGGATGCGTGACTTGCGTCTCGCTAACCACGAGACGGGCTGACCGCCGACGGCGAAACCGCGCACACCACGAGGGGGGAAATCAAGCCATCTTTCGGAATCGAGATGGCCATCGCCGTCCATGGTGGCGGAAGCCGGCCGCGAGAGGAAACCTATGGGGAATTTTGGTCGGGTCGGTCTCTGTGTCTCTCTCTTGCTGACCCGCACCAAGTCTTTTTTTTTTTTGAACAAACCCGCACCAAGTCCGGTGGCATTGTACTGGAACGAGTGGGCTGAAAGGTTCCGGCCGAATTTGGTCAGTGATTTCGAATTTCCCTGAAAAAGAACTAAATTTTGGACTTCAATAAAAAAATAAGTCCTTAGAACATCCCACCGGCGCCCGCGTCGGGCAACTCCGCCGGACAAGCGCCTTGGGGACGCCGGCACACACCGCCGCGGATTTGAGACCGGCTGCCCACACAGTCGTCATCAAAATAAACCTCGCATATTTTTTTGTAATTGGAGTAAAATAAAGAAAACAAATATAAATGGAGACTACAATACAGCCATATTGCATAATTAGCACTAAACGAAAAGCTCGCAATTAATACAAACTCGAGTCAAAGCACCAATAGTAACCGCACGCTTTGGAATACAGTTTGGACAGCAAATGTTCCTCCAAAATTAAAAACCTTCACCTGGAAACTTGCCACAGAGTCTTTGGTTGTCCATAAAAATAGATGTCACCGAATTCCAAATCAAATTCCAACTTGTCATTTATGTGGAATGAAAGAAGATGATGGTTATCATGAACTTATGGAATGCACGAGAATGCTAAGGTATGAAATGAGACATCTTTGGGATTTACCTACTGAGGAGGAAATGACAAGATCTGGAGAAGATTGGGTTTTGGTTCTTCTAGACAAACTAAATGAGAAATCTAGAGCAATGGTTATGTTTCTTTGGTGGAGAGCATGGCACCACCGCAATGACCAGATCTTCGGAAAAGGTGATGCTAGCATAAAACACTCTGCTAGATATCTTGATAATTACCTAAACACCATGTTTAGGATTGATGAAGGGCAAGCTGAGGCCAACAGGAAGGGAAAAGGACCAATGCACACTCAAAGAACTAGAGAAAACATGGAAGAACAAAATGGGAAGCAACATCTTTGGATACCACCGAGATAGGGGAGGTTAAGGTAAACATCAACGCTTCTTTCTCTGGATGGTTAGTGGGGTGCGGTCGCCAGAAATGATAGGGGTGAAATAATTTTCTCCACCTAGGATTTTATTCGACGTGCCACTTCTGCTGAATGCTGCGAGGCGTTGGCCTGGTCTAAAGATTGCGGTTCAGCACACTCAGGGAAACATAAAAGTTAAAACAGATTATCTCTCCTTACTTAAAATTTTTGAGCCAGGGGGAGTCTACAGGTCGGAGGCCAGCATTCTGGGATGGGAGTTCAACATGCTAAAGCCTGATAGTAGGTCAATCACTATTGCTCATGTCAACACGGAAGCAAATTCTTTGACGCATGAACCGGCAAAAATTGGTAGACAAACGCTTTGTAAAGGTCTGGTGCATGGGAGGGTTCTGGCCGATGTGTCCGAACTCTGTACAACTGATTGTATGAACCTTGTTCTATGATGAGTAATATACAACGCCTTTCAATTTTTTTTGCATAATTTAAAACATAAAATTATGCCAGGAGGTTGCATCCTCACTCATAGAAAAGAAAAATCAGTGATGCACATGAGCTGCTCTTTTTTTTTTTTTTGCTTTTGGCCGCGGCCTCGGCATAGGCCCCAGCCCCCTCTTGCATCAATTGTTATACCATCATTTTGACAATGCTATCTATTTCTACACATGACACAACAAGGTAATCAAATAAAAGAACGCTATCTAAATTTACCGATGAAAAGGACGTAACAGAACTCAGCTAGCCAAATCGTCGAACACCTTGCGTGTGTGGTGGCTGCGGGGTAGTGCACCTGGCCGGCGAGCGCATGGTACGGACATGCGCATGACAACCAATACAAGTGAGGTCAGTCCTATGACCGCGTCGATGGGGAGATGTGGTACACGGCGGCGGACTCCTGGACATGTCCTAGAAGCGGCAACGCAACCATAACCGTCGACGAGACTCGGCGATGAAGGGCGACAGGACGTAGAAGTTGCGGGCAGACAACGGTGTTATTGCGCAGCCCCTGCCCGAGCATGGTAGGATCAGGGACTTGCGGGTAATACAAGGCGGGGGAGGGGCTTTGGGGCTGCCGGTGGGATGCTCTTCTTACTCGGACAAAAAAAAACTAAGTTGTGGGTTTCGATTGAACATAGTGTAAAAAATAAAAGCACCCATACTCCTATTTTTCCTTCTTACAAAACTTATGTACTAATGTGACTTGTATGCATCATCACATTATAAAAGCTTACGAAAACAAATTTTAGATCAAGTACCTTAAGCAGTTGTTGTAGTTGCTATTAGCATTTGTTCGAAAAGTTTAGCTGAACTTTTTTTTAGAGAAACCATTGCCAAAACGGTGTTATTAAGAGCGGAAGAAAATAACTTATACATTAAAATAGTGAAAATAATGAGGGAGTGATGTTTTAGCTCTTGGGTGCGTACGCTCCCTTTAGTTTGAACAGCAACTTTGATATATTTTGAAATGTCAAAAAATTTCAAGCGAAAAGTTCACGTGTACATCTTCACATGCTAGGTCCGCACAAAGTCTTTGCATGAAAATTCAACTTTTCGTTACGGTTGTATAAAAAGACAAAATTTAGTGCTAAAAATAAGGCTTTTTGTGAGACTTATTTTGTCTTTTTTGCATCAACCACAAAAAACATCGGTTTTTTCACGAAACTGCACGAACGGACATGGATTGTCGAGATGTACATGTGAAATTTTTGTTAGAATTTTTTGGCAACTAGAAATAGATTTTTTGGGTGAAGGGAGCATATGCACCCAAGAGCTGAATTGAATTTCCGAAGTAATGAGAGCTTGTAACAACGGGGTTCCACCCAAATGTGGATTTTGTGCACCTAGGGGACCACAAATACGTTCAAAAAATCCATAGTTACACACTACCAAAACTTACTACTCCCTCCGAATATAGATGTATCTAGATATATTTTAGTTTTAGATACATTCATATTAGTGTCAAGTAAGGATCGGAGGAGTATTTTTTTACATAAATGTACATTGTGTAAGGACCTTTCCCCTTCTAGCCACATATATGTTACATTTGGCAAAACTAACCCCCTCAAAAAGAATATGCATGCATGGGCCTATTGACACTGAAAACGTCAACCTGCGACATGTGGCACATGTCGCGTCCTAGGTTCGCGACGGGCACAATCACATCCTAGTGCCACAAAAGGTTAGTATTCGTGCGTCAGTTAACTTGTTGCTTGTCGACCTGTTCAGAGCATATCACAAGGTCATTTTTGCGCATATGTTCTATTAAGGGCTAGTTTTGCTAAATATATCTTTGAGGGGGCTAAATGCAAAAACTTCTTGGGTAAAAATATGGTTAGTATAGGATATCAATTTATCCGTTAATTTGTGATCAAAATAAAAGTATACAAATCAATACGGCGAACAATTGCTTTAAGACTACTCATAGTGGAAATAACTAAGGTAGTAACAAAGAGCTACATGCATTGCCAACTAGTCAAATTGATGATATGTCATGATATTAAATGAAGAAAGAAATGGTTGTGGTAATTAGCTATGTTACCATAACATCACACTTTTCAAGGTAAAATAAGTCTACAAGCTAATTAATACACTCATGCATGATACTGCTTCTAAGTTACGATGCACTATAAATGTAGTAACATAGACTAGCTAGTATAGTATCATATGCATGACACTACTATATGTTACTTTCCACTATAACTAGTCTAATGGTGTTGGGTGGCCTTCTCTTTTTCTACATATTGCACATGAATAAATTTGGAGACTAGAGACTGAAACCACTTATATATATTTGCACAAAGCATATATGTAAACAATATTTTTTACTTTCCCCTGAAAAGTCCAATACCATATATTAAGTAGGACAAACCCTTAAAAAATGGAAATAACATCTAAGGTATTGGGTATCGAAGATTTCTTCCTTCTACATAGACTGGCCGGCGGCGAGTCGTGAACAGAGTGTGGTGCCTCCTTTGGACCTCTACTAGATGGACCTAGCGCGCTCTGCCGTGCCGTTCTCTGCTAATAGCATTTAGGTTTTGCAGCGTGACTGTTGTTCCTTATCCTAATTCCACTCGCATCAAGATGAAAATAAATTATAAACAATTCTCCTAATTTTATCATGTATACAAACATACTTTGCAGCATCAAAGCACCTTTGCCTATCTTTCCAGCATCATCTAGAGTACTTTACTTTGTTTACTCATCCAAGATCTGTCAGTATGAATGAAAGAGCTTCCTTAAGAAAGACCTTTGGCTCCTAACATAGCAGTTGCTTGTCCTTGGTAATATCTAGTTTTCCCATATGGTAATCATCAGTTGTATTGAGCTCAATTCAACAACACAAAGAACCTAGCGTGCGTTGTTGCGCAATTTTTTTATGTTTGTCGGTTTATTTTTTCGTGCAAGTTATATGCCTTTTGGTCATGTTGTACTGCATGCAGATGATATTTTAGTACTCCCTGGGGCATAGATGATGCGTACAAACTTGACATCTGAACCGAAAACAAACACCTAATATCTGAACAAAACCTGGGGCATCCCCCAATGCATTGAGCGCATCACTTGGATTTTACTTGGATTTTAAGTCTAGCGCACCCAATAGCCAAAACATAACAGCAAGTACATACAATTATCATGCTCCGGATTTTCCAAACATAGTCTAGATCACCATTTCTAACAGAATACAAAGAGTGGGGAAACATAAACCTTTCTAATCCAGTGACATGTTCAAGGGCGTCACAATTGATAATTCAGGCCTTGTATTGCGTGACTGTAGAAGGATAGAGAGATATGCGGAATATGATGGATGTATTATTGAGCCTCATGGGCGAGTATATATAGACGTACAGGGATCATCTTGGAGTGCAAGACAAGACACAAGAGTCATATCTCTATCCTAGACTATCCGTTTATACGTACACGGAATATATCTCTAACACTCCCCCGCAGTCGTAGCGGGAGCGTCGTGAACAACAAGAACGACGTGGACGGTCAGACTGGAGATAAACCGAAGTGGACCCCAGAAGGCTGACACCCCCTGCAGTCGTAGCGGGAGCGTCGTGGACGATGTCGCGTCGCGGATGCTTGGACTGTAGAGGAAGCTGGTGAGGCGCAGGCGAGGTGGTAGCCCTTGTGCCGATGTCAAGGGAGCCGAGAGCGTGGGTGTTGCAACCTTGGTCGGGGTAGCCGCGCGAGGATATGCCGTGGTCGATGTCGAGGTTGGAGTAGAGGCGCGCGGTGTAGAAGGATAGAGAGATATGCGGAATATGATGGATGTATTATTGAGCCTCATGGGCGAGTATATATAGGCGTACATGGATCATCTTGGAGTGCAAGACAAGACACAAGAGTCCTATCTCTATCCTAGACTATCCGTGGAATATATGTCTAACAGTGACCACTCCATTATTTCCACCTTGTAGATCCTTCATAAATGCCTCCTCAATCCCTTCCGTTTAAAAATGTCTCTTCAATGACCCTTGCCAGTTTAAGTAACAAAGATACTATACCCTATGTTGTGTTTCACATAGGAAGTTGTATGTTCAGATTGTGTATTGCCCAACAAACATGAATAAAATATATATGTCTAAAAAAGTGGAAGAACCTAAAACTACAGTCTGAATTGTATCACCATACAACTTAAATGGATGAAAACAAAAGGACAGATTACTTTTGGTTTATTCTCAATTCCCTGTTTCTTCTATCAAGTAGTTGATGATTTAATTAGTAGGTGGATTTCCAAGCAGACACATATAAGAGATTATTTTATCGATCCGACCACTCACTTTGACTGTACTAAATTTTGGCATCCTATGTTTGCAGATATACGTAACTCCATAATATGTTTCACATTATATAATAGTCCTAAATTCATAGAGCACACATACCTAAACGTCCCTTCCCTTTTAGCATCTACTAATAATTCATTTGATGACAAAACTACATGCAAAGAAGAGAAGTTAGATCAGACTGGATCTTGTAGCAATGATGAATATTACTGAAAATGCATGTTATTTCACTCTCTATTTTGACAGGAATACCACGGATTATTTAGCTAATTCGAACAAAGAGCTAACCAACTAACCATCACAATTGGCTCGTCGTAAAATGATTTCAAAAGTAGGCAGAAGCAGAATGCTCACGGTGACAGTGTGGGGTGTTTATTAGTACTTGGGAATATGCCTTTGAGGTGTGCTTTTGCACACTTGCCCAATGAATTTGAGTTCTTTATCCAACAGGAGAGTAGTATGATGAAGTGCTTATATTTATATTCAATTATGATTGCAATGTTGAGAGTGGCCACTAGTGAAAGTAGAATCCTTAGGCCTTATTTCCAAATACTGCAAACATCGCTTATTTACTATTTTACTGCATCTTTACTTCCTGCAATATTTACTTCCGATCGCAATTACCGTTTACCACCATCTATATCATCTGCGTTTTAATATCTCTTCGCCAAACTAGTGCACCTATACATATGACAAGTGTATTAGGTGTGTTGGGGACACAAGAGACTTCTTGTATCTTAATTGCAGGATTGCTTGAGAGGAATATCTTTGATCTCTACCTCCCTGAGTTCGATAAACCTTGGGTGATCCAGTTAAGGGAAACTTGCTGCTGTTCTACAAACCTCTGCTCTTGGAGGCCCAACACTATCTACAGGAATAGAAGCGTGCGTAGACATCAGACTCCTCCCCTTAGGGTTGGCCGACCATGCTAGTGGAGTCCCTCCGGGACTCCTCCTTCCATGGTGATTTCTTCCGGACTTTTCTAGAACCTTCCATAAATGCACCAGATCATTTTCAAACTTATAAAATGACTTTCTATATATGAATCTTATTCTCCGGGCCATTCCGGAACACCTCGTGATGTCCTGGATCCCATCCGAGACTCCGAACAAAACTTCGAACTCCATTCCATATTCCATATATGTTATCACCGGAATTTGACCAAGTCAGAGGTGGGCCGCGATTGAAGATGGATTTGAAGAATCTACATAGAAGAAGTACATGAATCGGCCTTTTATACCAAGTTGGGCTAAATTGCCCGTGTATCTGTAAGATATTAGATCGCATCTTAGTTTAGAAGTTAGAGTTTTACCCGTGCACGGTTTAGTGCACGCCCACATTAGAAAGTCCCCTGGACTATAAATATGTATCTAGGGTTTATGGAATAAACAACAACCAACGTTCACCACAAACAAATCTCGGCGCATCGCCAACTCCTTCGTCTCGAGGGTTTCTACCGGTAAGCACCATGCTGCCTAGATCGCATCTTGCGATCTAGGCAGCGTAATGCCTATCCCCGTTGTTCATGCGTTGCTCGTGCTGAAGCCTTTTTGATGGCGAGCAACGTAGTTATCTTAGACATGTTAGGGTTAGCATTGTTCTTCGTATAATATGCTATCGTAGTGCGACCCTTGCATGTCTAGCCGCCCTTACACCTATCTTAGGTGTAGGAGCGGCACCCCGCTTGATCATTATTTAGTAGATTCGATCCGTTACGGTTGCTCCTTGATTCTTCAAGGATTAGTTTAACATCTGCAATAGTTAGGCCTTACAAAGGGTTGGAGGATCCAGCGGCGTGTAGGGTGTAGTCTGCTAGCCCTAAACAGGATGTTCCGAGGATCAACCTCGTGTTGGTTTTTAGGCCCTGTCTAGGATCGGCTTACGATCACCGTACGCGAGCGCGAGGCCCAATCGTGAGTAGGATGATCCGATTATGCGGTAAAAACCCTAAATCGTCGTAGATTAGATTAGCTTTATCTTGATCAAGCAGGACCACCATATATTCGGACACCTCGTTCGAATCATGGGTGGATCGGCTCTTTGAGCCGATTCACAGGATAACCTGAGAGCCGATCGAGACTCGTATTTAACGTTTACGTGTGTGCCCTGCAGGAAACTAAGCGAGGCATCATCCACACCTTCCCGACCGGGTATAGGTCGGGTGGCACGCCCTTGCGACAAGCATCGGGTGTGTGACCGGAAGGCTTTGCGGGCCGTCGCTCGGAGGGACCGGGGCCGGCCGCAACCCTAGTTGTTCCCGGCTCTACTCGTGTTGCCCGTCGCTGCCCGCCGGTGGGTTTCGACGCCAACACATTCTGGCACGCCCGGTGGGACAATCTTCGACATCCACCGCATCGCCATCTACATCCGAGATGGCGGAAAGCACTCCGGTCAAGTACGAGGATCTGCCTGATGAGCTCAAGAAGAAACATGACGAGATCAAGACAGTCCTCAAAGCCGAACTCATCGGCTCCTTTGAAAAGACCCGTCTACCGATGCCAGGCGCATTGACAGCATCGGAAGTGCCGAGATCACCGGCATGCACCGTCGGCATGGCGGAGAATATACACCCTGGGAGGCCACAGCCAGGACACCTGTTCAACATCCATATGGTAGAACTTGGGTACCGCCCTGGTAAGGGTAGTGACGAGGGCAGCTGCTCTCATAGCAAGGATAAAGGGGGGCTGGCCCACGTGATCGGCCCCGACACTGCTACGAGGTCCTGGTGATGATCAAGATGGAGGCCGATTCCAGCGATCGGACCGTGTTATCCGCGCCACCGGCTCTCCCAGTATTTGGCGTCGACCTCACAGGTGACGGAAAGTTAGGGTACGGGTTCACCTCGGCTGATGAGCTGGAGGAAGTCGACATCGGCCCTGGGGACAAGCCGCGACCAACTTTTATCAGCAAGAAGTTGGATCCACAGCTCAGGAGTCAGATGATTGCTCTGTTGAAAGAATACCTAGATTGCTTCGCATGGGACTATACAGAGATGCCTGGGTTAGACAGGAGCATCATCGAACATCGGCTCCCCCTTAAGAAAGGATTTCGGCCATTCCAGCAACGAGCACGTCAGATGAGAGCCGAAATTCTGGAGGAGGTCAAGAAAGAAATCGAGAAGATGTTGGCCGCCGGGTTCATCGAGGCCATGCGGGTATGCCGAGTGGATCTCCAGTATCGTGCCCGTAGAGAAGAAGGATGGCCGATGGCGTGTGGCCATCGATTTCGGAGATCTCAACGAGCCACCCCCAAGGACGAATATCCGATGCCCGTGGCGGAGACACCGATCAATGCAGCTGCCGGCCACAAGGTGTTGAGCTTCATGGATGGCAACGCCGGCTACAATCAAATCTTCATGGCTCCAGAAGATATACACAAGACCGCATTCAGAGTACCAGGGGCGGTAGGCTTGTTTGAATATGTAGTAATGACCTTTGGATTGAAGAATGCTGGTGCAACGTACCAACGAGCTATGAATTATATATTTCACGATTTGATTGGTAAGTTGGTGGAAATCTATATCGACGACGTCGTAGTCAAATCTGTCTCCATGGAGGGACACTTGGATGATTTACGGCGCGTCCTAGACCGAACTCGGAAGTTCGGACTGAGAATGAACCCGAAGAAGTGTGCCTTCGGTGTGACGGCTGGTCAGTTCCTAGGTTTCCTGGTTCATGAACGGGGAATTGAAATCGGCTCCGAAGAGTCAAGAGGCGGTGCGCACCATGCAGCCGCCCACCACGAAGAAGGAGCTCCAACATCTCATTGGCAAGATCAATTTTGTCCGACGATTCATCTCCAATCTGTCAGGACGAATCGAGCCATTTATGGCGCTGGTGAAGACCAAGTCTGACGAAGAATTTCACTGGGGGGCAGAACAGCAGCAGGCGTTTGATGAAATTAAAGGTATCCGACGACGCCGCCCGTGCTAGTTCCGCCCCGGCAAGACAAGCCGTTCTACATCTACCTATCAGTGGCTGACACATCCATCGCCTCGGTGGTGGTGCAACTCTACGAGGGCGTCGAAAGGGTCGTTTTCTACCTCAGCAGAAGGATGTTGGACACGGAAACAAGGTATCCTGAGGTCGAGAAGCTGTGCCTCTGCCTGTTCTTCACCTGCACCAAGCTGCATCACATCCTTTTGACGGCAGAGATCTTCTTCATATGCAAGTCGGATGTTGTCAAGCACATGCTGTCGGCCCCTGTGTTGAAAGGCCGACTGGGTAAGTGGATGTTTGCGTTGTCGAATTCGATCTCCGGTATCAGCCTGCGAAAGCAGTCAAAGGGCAAGCGTTGGCCGATCTCATAGCTGAGCGAATCAGTACCAATATAGCGGCACTATCTATACGTGCATGGGCTATGTTCTTCGACGGATCGGCTTGCGACGATGGTTGTGGCATCGGCATTCTTCTCATGTCGCCTCGGGGGGCAGAGTACTCCTTCTCCATCAGACTATCTACCCCTTGCACCAACAACGTAGCAGAATATGAAGCGGTGCGCAAAGGGATGGAGTTGCTATTGGAAGCCGGGGCAGAGGCAGTAGAGCTTTTTGGAGACTCCAAGTTGGTGATTAACCAGCTCACGGACGAATATAAGTGCGAGAGTGAATCACTTTTCCCATATTGGATGGAATGCCGTGAGTTGATGACACAGTTTCGGTACATCAACTTTAATTGGGTCCCAAGGTCCCAGAACGTCGAGGCCAACAATCTCGCACAGATGGCGTCGAGCTACATAGACATACCCGACGGGTCGAAGTTCGGGTACAATTCCCGGAACAGGATGACTGGAGAACCGATATCTTCAATTATTTGAAGGATTCGGCTCGGGGGGCACCCAAAAGGATAAGATACAAGGCCATGAAATATGTCCTCATAGGAGATGACATGTTCTACAGGACGTTGGAAGGATTACTACTCAAATGCTTAGGGCCAACGGAGTCTAATCGACTCTTACACGAGGTACATGAAGGCGCCTGTGGGACTCACCAATCGGCCCAAAAAATGAAGTGGTTAATCCGACGGTCAGGGTTTTATTGGCCTACCATGCTGGAAGACTGCTTCAACTACTACAAGGGATGCCAAGCATGTCAGATGTTCGGGAAGATCCAGATGGTACCCGCATCAGCGATGAACCCTATCATCAAACCTTGGCCATTTCGAGGTTGGGGCATGGATATGATCGGCAAGATACACCCTCCGTCAAGCAAGAACCACGAATGGATTCTGGCCATTACAGATTATTTCACCAAATGGGTGGAGGCTGTTCCCATGAAGAAAGTAAAATCGGAAGATGTGATCCAGTTTGTCAAAGAACATGTTATTCATAGGTTCGGGATTCCCCAAACCATCACGACCGATGGAGGTTCGGTCTTTGTCTCTAAGGAATTCAGAAAGTTCTGCGACGACATGGGGATTAAACAAATCCGATCATCGCCATATTACGCCCAGGCCAACGGGCAAGCCGAAGCATCCAATCAAAGCTTGATCAAGCTAATTAAAAGGAAGATTGAGGAGAACCCCAGGGTATGGCATGAGACGTTGTCAGAAGCTTTGTGGGCCTATCGCATGTCATGCCATGGAGCTATAAAGACTTCGCCGTACCAACTTGTCTATGGACAGGAGGCCGTATTACCGTGGGAGATCACGGCCGGATCGAGACGTGTTACGTTTCAGAATGACCTGACACCTGAAGAATATGCAACCCTGATGAGTGACACTATTGAGGATGCAACAGAACTTAGACTTTGGTCGCTAGAGAAGATTAAAGAAAATAAAGCCAGGGTAGCTCGGGCGTACAATAAAAAGGTGAGACCAAAGGAGTTTCAGGTTGGCGATTTAGTATGGGAAGCCGTGTTGCCATCAGGAACCAGGGATAAAGCATACGGCAAATGGTCTCCTAATTGGCACGGTCCTTACAAAGTCATCCAAGTTCTGAAGGGCAATGCCTATATGCTTGAACAATTGGATGGTCTGAAGTTCTCAGTGGCCGTCAACGGCCAACATCTCAAGAAGTATTTCCCAAGCATGTGGGAGGATAGGCAGTAAGATGTGGAGGCCGATTTTTAGATCGGCCAGTAAAAAATTAAAATCACAGCCGATGTACAGGCACCGACTTGAGAAAACATGTGGAAAACAACAGTGTGCTAACAGCCGATGCACAGGCATCGACTTCAGAATAGTAAAGCCGATGCATGGCCATCGACTCTAGCGGAACGAACTCAATCTAGATCATAATATTTGGGATAATCTCCTGGTGGTTTGTTGAGGGTTCAATCTGCACGTTCATGATGGTTCGGACGGGGCCAAACCTGCTGGGCTGTACGGATAGGCAACGGTTTTTTGCCTCGAATTGCTTTTGTAAGTGCAAGCCGATGCCTTGTCATCGGCTCTTTGTACAACGATCTTGGTTTGACGATCGACAAAGTTGACAAGAAAGAAAGGCTCATTGGGGGAGGAGCCGATTGCTCAGGAAGAGCAGGAGCCAAATACTACTACCACTCCCTAGTATAAGGGCCGTTGCTGCCTTCGTCTTCCTCATCGTTGTCAGATCTAGGGGCCGTTGCGGCCCTCGTCTCCCTCATGTCGTCATCGCTGACGTTGGCCTACCAGGCACGGAGTGCTTCGCTGGTGGGTAACCTTCGAGGGAGTCATCATCGTCATCCTCTACCTTCCCCGAGAAATCGTCAGAATGAAGGTTTTGCCGATGCTGCAACAGTTCCGCTCCGCCATGACATGTCCCGATGGAAGAAAAGCATAATGATTTTGGAAATGTCATTTCCAAAACCAGGGGGGGCATGTGTTATCACCGGAATTTGACCAAGTCAGAGGTGGGCCGCGATTGAAGATGGATTTGAAGAATCTACATAGAAGAAGTACATGAATCGGCCTTTTATACCAAGTTGGGCTAAATTGCCCGTGTATCTGTAAGATATTAGATCGCATCTTAGTTTAGAAGTTAGAGTTTTACCCGTGCACGGTTTAGTGCACGCCCACATTAGAAAGTCCCCTGGACTATAAATATGTATCTAGGGTTTATGGAATAAACAACAACCAACGTTCACCACAAAAAATCTCGGCGCATCGCCAACTCCTTCGTCTCGAGGGTTTCTACCGGTAAGCACCATGCTGCCTAGATCGCATCTTGCGATCTAGGCAGCGTAATGCCTATCCCCGTTGTTCATGCGTTGCTCGTGCTCGAAGCCTTTTTGATGGCGAGCAACGTAGTTATCTTAGACATGTTAGGGTTAGCATTGTTCTTCGTATAATATGCTATCGTAGTGCGACCCTTGCATGTCTAGCCGCCCTTACACCTATCTTAGGTGTAGGAGCGGCACCCCGCTTGATCATTATTTAGTAGATTCGATCCGTTACGGTTGCTCCTTGATTCTTCAAGGATTAGTTTAACATCTTCAATAGTTAGGCCTTACAAAGGGTTGGAGGATCCAGTGGCGTGTAGGGTGTAGTCTGCTAGCCCTAAACAGGATGTTCCGAGGATCAACCTCGTGTTGGTTTTTAGGCCCTGTCTAGGATCGGCTTACGATCACCGTACGCGAGCGCGAGGCCCAATCGTGAGTAGGATGATCCGATTATGCGGTGAAAACCCTAAATCGTCGTAGATTAGATTAGCTTTATCTTGATCAAGCAGGACCACCATATATTCGGACACCTCGTTCGAATCATGGGTGGATCGGCTCTTTGAGCCGATTCACAGGATAACCTGAGAGCCGATCGAGGCTCGTATTTAACATTTACGTGTGTGCCCTGCAGGAAACTAAGCGAGGCATCATCCACACCTTCCTGACCAGGTATAGGTCAGGTGGCACGCCCTTGCGACAGCATCGGTGTGTGACCAGAAGGCTTTGCGGGCCGTCGCTCAGAGGGACTGGGGCCAGCCGCAACCCTAGTTGTTCCCGGCTCTACTGTGTTGCCCGTCGCTGCCCGCCGGTGGGTTTCTGACGCCAACAATATCTACTTAAACGACATCAAACCTTAAGTGTGTCACCCTACGGTTCGCGAACTATGCGGACATGGTTGAGACTTCTCTCCGACCAATAACCAATAGCGGGATCTGGAGATCCATAGTGGCTCCCACATATTCAACGATGACTTAGTGATCGATTGAACCATTTACATATGATACCGATTCCCTTTGTCACGCGATATTTTACTTGTCCGAGGTTTGATCATCGGTATCACGATACCTAGTTCAACCTCGTCTCTGACAAGTACTCTTTACTCGTACCGTGGTATGTGGTCTCTTATGAACCATTCATATGCTTGCAAGCTAATTAGACGACATTCCACCGAGAGGGCCCAGAGTATATCTATCCGTCATCGGGATGGACAAATCCCACTGTTGATCCATATGCCTCAACTCATACTTTTCGGATACCTAATCCCACCTTTATAACCACCCATTTACGCAGTGGCGTTTGATGTAATCAAAGTACTCTTCCGGCATAAGTGATTTACATGATCTCATGGTCTAAAGGACTAGGTAACTATGTATCGAAATCTTATAGCCAATGAACTTAATGACGTGATCGTATGCTACGCTTAATTGGGTGTGTCCGTTACATCATTCACATAATGACATAACCTTGTTATTAATAACATCCAATGTTCATGATCATGAAACGATGATCATCTATTAATCAACAAGCTAGTTATTCAAGAGGCTTACTAGGGACTCCTTGTTGTTTACATAACACACATGTATCAATGTTTCGGTTAACACAATTATAGCATGGTATATAAACATTTATCATAAACACAAAGATATATAATAACCACTTTATTATTGCCTCTTGGGCATATCTCCAACAGTTCCACGTCATAGTGGTGCGATACCCTCGGTCTCACGTCCTTTGGCGGCTAGGGTTTTACCTCTCATGGCGGGACAGATTCCCGTTCAACCTCGTAGTGTTGCGCCGGTGTCTGCTCCTATGCGCTAGCCAATTCCACCTCGATCTACTCCGGGCCGCACCATGGCTGGTGCTCCTAGTGGACATGTTGTGGTGGGCAATGCCCCGAATGGTGCCCCTGCTTCAGCCAGCTCTTCCGAGGGGGCCGTGGGTTCAACAGTGGGAGGAGTAAATATGTCCCAACAAGGTCAGTCATCTCGTTTTGCCGCTGGGTGTGGTTCAGGTCAAGCTGATTGTTTTAGTGACAGAAGATACGAGGGTTTTGAGGATCAAAGCTTTGGTGGTTTCCAAGAGGGATACTATGATAGTAATAATAGTTTTGGCAATACTTTCGGTTCTCACAATCGAGGTTGCTATAGACCGCATCCTTATAACAATCACAGGCAGTGGAATCGAAACTACAACAACAATTACCGAGGGGCTGGTAGATACAACAATAACACCAACCGGTTTCAGCGTAGATTCAACAATTCTGACGGATCCCAACTGGATACCATCTCTCAGGGCTTGGGTGCTAAGTCCCATGGGTCGGGTGCCAATCCTCAGGCGTCCGGGGTTGCTCAGGTGGTGGCCTCTACCATCTCGGGAGGTACTGAAACTGTGCCTGGAAAGCAACAAATGGAGGAGATCTCTGGGATGTCTTTGTCGGCTCGTGCTCAAAAAAAGATTGACAAGATGCAATGTTTAAAGTGTGGTGAGTTTGGGCATTTTGCGGATGCTTGTACAGCTGTCCTCTGCATGTACTGTGAGTTGACTACGCATGAGTCTAATGATTGTCCTTTGTTGTCGATGCCTAAAACAGTTGTTGTTACATATGGGGTGTCTTGCAATGAGCTAATGTTTCATGAGGTTCCTGCTTCGGCTTTTGATGGTTGCTCGTCCGCAAGTCAAGGAGGGGTTTCAAGTGGTTCTACTCAGCCTTCTATTGACACGGAAGAAAAAACATAGATTTTATCTGCCGCGGGGTAGCTTGGCAGAGAAACCAGATGTTTTCCTGGCAACCAGTGCAGCAAAGGTGGAAGAGGTGACTGGTTTGCCACAAAATCAGGTTATGCTACTGATGTCTACGGGAGCTTCTATTCTTGTAGACAGTGTTGGGCCTCCAAGAGCAGAGGTTTGTAGAACAGTAGCAAGTTTCCCTTAAGTGGATCACCCAAGGTTTATCGAACTCAGGGAGGAAGAGGTCAAAGATATCCCTCTCATGCAACCCCGCAACCACAAAGCAAGAAGTCTCTTGTGTCCCCAACACACCTAATAGGTGCACTAGTTCGGCGAAGAGATAGTGAAATACAAGTGGTATGAATGAATATGAGCAAGTAGTAACGGCGCCGTGAAAAGTGCTTGCTCGGCGTGCAGTTGATGGTAGTAATATTGCAGGAAGTAAAGATGCAGTAAAACGAGTAAACAAGCAGACGATAGCGTATTTAGGAACAAGGCCTAGGGATCATACTTTCACTAGTGGACACTCTCAACATTGATCACATAACAGAATAAATAGATAGATGCTAGACTCTAAACCCTCTTGTTGGATGATGAACACCACTAATCGTGTAGGATTACACGAACCCTCAATGCCGGAGTTAACAAGCTCCACAATATTCAATGTTCATATTTAAATAACCTTAGAGTGCATAACGGATCAACATAACCAAACCAAGTACTAACATAGCATGCACACTCGTCACCTTCACACTACGAAAGGAGGAATAGATCACATCAATACCATCATAGCAATAGTTAACTTCATAATCTACAAGAGATCACAATCATAGCCTACGCCAAGTACTACACGATGCACACACTGTCACCATTACACCGTGCAAGAGGAATAAACTACTTTAATAACATCACTAGATGATAAGGGGTGGCCCGATCTTCTCAGTAAGCGACGGGTGGTGATGAACACGTGATGGTAGCAGCGGATGAAATCGATGATGATGAGGAGGATAACTTGTATGACACCGACGAAGTCTCTCGATTGATTCCTGATGCCAATGCAACAACTCTCAACCCTGCAAGATATTCGCAACTCCACACACTTGCGCACGTAGCCGCCGACCACGAAGCGGTAGATTGCAATCTTCTAATCCCCAATGGAACAACGAGATCACACAAACTTTCAGTAGCAGAAAACTCCAGATCGCAACGGATTGGAGAGTTGGGGAACAATAGTTTTGCTTAGCAAACAACTATGAACTAGGGTTTATCTTAAACGTGGTCTCAAGCAGCTAGGGGGCGTCCCGGGCACTTATATAGGTGTCCGGGACGAGTTCGGTCGAAAAGATACAAAAATAACCGACCCAGAATAGATCTGGTCGAGACAGACTCGGACTGGTCCGGTCTGGGATCCGGTCAACCGGGCTGTGGACCGGGCTGTCCGGTTTGGTGTCCGGTCAACCGGGCTGTGGACCGGGCGGTCCGGTCGGCGGTCCGGTCAACCGGTCGGAAACCGGGAAACTGCGAAGTTTCCGGTTTCGCCCCGGTACGATAAATTTCCTCCGGTTGGTGGCCGGTTTACGACCGGTCGACCGGGCCAGGGACCGGGCTGGCCGGTCTGGGGGCCGGTCTGACCGGGTTCTGGACCGGCCTGGACTTCTTCTTCTCCTCTCGCGCATTCCTCCCGCTCCTCCCTCGCGCGTCCCCGAGATATCTTCATGTCCGGCTCCATGTCCGGCTTCACGGCCCTCTTGACGTCCGTCTTCATGTCCAGCTGCTCCTCTCCTCGTGCGATGCTTGTCTCCTCTTGATACCTGATGATACATAAGTAATAGGACTTAGGCGAGTATAAAGTTCTCATCAATCAAAGTATCGTTTAGGAACAAGTTCACCTGTTGTTTAAGTAGCTTCGCACGAGCTCTTGTAATTGGTCCAATCCGAACTTCATTGGACTTGAGCTTCACAAGCAGGTTCATCTTCATTTGTTAATGACGGAGGTAGTAGTGAGGTAGGGATGTCCTCATCATCTCCCCCTTCAAAAGGCGTCGACCCCGACGCTCCAAGGTCTTGTCCGTCATATGGTGTCAAATCAGCAACATTGAAAGAATTACCGACACCAAACTCATCCTCCGGAAGATCTATCGAGTATGCATTATCATTGATCTTGGCAAGCACTTTGTAAGGACCAGCACCACGAGGCTTCAACTTAGACTTCCGCAGCTTCGGGAACCTATCCTTGCGAAAATGTACCCGCACCATATCACCGGGCTTGAACAACATCTCTTTGCGCTTCTTGTTCATCCTTGCAGCATTGCTCTTGCCTTTCTTCTCGATCAACTCTTTAGTCTTCACATGGATCTTACGCACAAAATCTGCCCTCTTGGATGCCTCCATATTAACTCTCTCATGTATGGGCAAAGGCAACAAGTCAAGTGGAGTAATGGGTTTGAAACCATTCACCACCTCAAAAGGACACAGCTCCGTGGTAGAATGTACCGCCCTGTTGTAAGCAAACTCCACATGCGGCAAACACTCTTCCCACTCCTTCAGGTTTTTCTTGATCATGGATCTCAACAGTTGTGACAAGGTTCGATTCACCACTTCAGTTTGACCATCAGTTTGGGGATGACAAGTAGTACTGAACAGTAGCTTTGTCCCCAGCTTTCCCCAAAGTGTCTTCCAGAAGTAGCTCATGAACTTCACATCACGATCGAAACAATAGTCTTCGGGACTCCATGTAGTCGAACAATCTCCCTGAAAAACAGGTTAGCAATATGCGACGCATCGTCGCTTTTGTGGCAAGCAATAAAGTGTGACATTTTAGAAAATCTGTCCACTACCACAAATATAGAATCATGGCCTCTCTTAATACGCGGCAAACCCAACACAAAATCCATACTAATATCTTCCCAAGGGGTAGTAGGTGCCGGTAACGGAGTATACAAACCGTGAGGCTTCAGCTTGGACTTGGACTTGTTGCAAGTAATGCACCTCTTCACATACCTATCCACGTCCCGCCTCATCTTTGGCCAATAAAAATGATCAGCGAGCATGAGTAGCGTCTTCTCACGCCCAAAGTGACCCATCAAACCTCCCAGCATGAGATTCCTGCAATAAGAGCAAACGCACAGACGATTCTGGAACACATAGTTTGTTAGCTCGAAACAAGAACCCATCGTGTATGTGATATTTTTCCCATGCTTTACCAATAACACACAAGCGATATGGTTCAGCAAAATCATGATCAGTCGCATATAAATCACATAACACCTCTAATCCAGGAATTTTAACATCAAGATGGGTTAATAGCATAGTCTTCCTAGATAGAGCATCAGCAACAATATTATCTTTTCCCTTCTTATGCTTAATAATGTACGGAAAAGACTCAATGAACTCAACCCACTTAGCAAGACGACTATGCAAAGTAGATTGGGCTTTCGGATATTTCAGAGCTTCATGATCGGAATGTATGATAAATTCTTTTGGCCACAAATAATGTTGCCAAACCTCAAGAACTCTAATTAAAGCATACAATTCTTTATCATATATTGGATAGTTCAACTTAGCACCAGAAAGTTTCTCGAAAAATATGCAATTGGGCGACCCTCTTGCATCAACACACCACCAATTCCAATACCACTAGCATCACATTCAATCTCAAATTGCTTATTGAAATCAGGAAGTGCAAGCAACGGTGCAGAAGTTAACAATCGTTTCAGTTCATCAAAAGCATGATCTTGGGCAACGCCCCACTCAAAGACAACACCCTTTTTAGTCAATTCATTCAAAGGTGCAGCAATAGTAGAAAAATTGGGCACAAAACGGCGATAAAACCCAGCTAGACCATGAAAACTTCTAACTTGACTCACATTCATGGGAGTAGGCCAATTTTGAATAGCTTCAATTTTAGACACATCTACTTCTACTCCATGCTTAGAGACAACATAACCCAGAAATATGACCTTATCTTTGCAAAATGTGCACTTCTCAAGATTACCATAGAGTTTACTATCACGCAACACTTGCAAAACATGTCGAATATGTATAATATGATCAGATTCATTGCGGCTGTAGATTAATATGTCATCAAAATACACAACCACAAACTTGCCAATAAAATCACGCAAAACATGGTTCATCAGTCTCATGAAAGTGCTAGGTGCATTAGTCAAACCAAAAGGCATTACTAACCACTCATATAAACCAAATTTTGTTTTAAAGGCGGTTTTCCACTCATCCCCTTCTTTCATCCTAATTTGATGATAACCACTACGCAAATCAATTTTAGTGAAAACAGCAGACACCACTCAATTCATCTAGCATATCCTCTAAACGGGGAATAGGATGACGATATCGAATAGTAATGTTGTTTATCGCTCTACAATCTACGCACATACGCCATGTACCATCTTTCTTAGGAACAAGAATAACGAGAACAGCACAAGGACTAAGGCTTATGCGGATATAACCTTTGTCGAGTAGCGCTTGTACTTGCTTCTGTATCTCCTTCGTCTCTTCGGGATTCGTTCTATATGGCGCCCTATTGGGCAGCGATGCTCCGGGGATCAAGTCAATTTGATGCTCAATACCTCGCAATGGTGGAAGTCCTGCGGGTACCTCGTCCGGAAACACGTCGCTGAATTCCTGCAAAACATTAGAAACACCAAAAGGAAGAGGGGTCATGTCGTTAGAAACCAAAACCGTACCCTTGTACATGAGCACAATAGGCATGGCTGTAGGATCCTCACAAAATTCTCTCATATCTTGTTTGGTGGCTAATGAGACTAAGGAATTCACTCTCTCACTTTTCGTTATATCACTCACGGCATTACAATTCTCTCGCCTATCTATGGATGCATCCTCCAAATTTACTTCAATCTTCTGACGAGACTCATTGACAATTTGTCTGTGGTGACATAGGTCGTAAGTTAATCTTCTTTCCCTTGAACTCCAAGTGATATGTATTGGCGCGGCCATTGTGTTGCACGTAACGGTCATAGAGCCATGGCCGGCCCAACAACGAGGTGACAAACCGTCATAGGAACCACATCAAAATCAATGGAATCCTTATACGGTCCAATCTCAAAATCAACTCGCACCATGTGGCTCACCTTCATCTCACCATTATTGCTCAACCACTGAATATAATATGGATGCGGGTGCGGTAGATACTTCGAGTTTCAGCTTGGCACATAACTCTTTGCTTGCTAAATTGCGACAACTTCCGCCATCAATAATGACTTTGCAAGCTTTATCAGGACCAACTAGTGCCTTTGTTTGGAACAAATTACAGCGCTGTGTAGATGCACTTGACTGCACATTAAGAACACGCTGCGAGACAACAATAGTTTGCGCTTCAGAAGGAAAAGCATCATAACCATCGCTATCATAATCATCCTCATCTGGAGCATTTGGATCAACATCATCTCCAGTTTCATACTCATTGTCCTCATTAATTATCATAACTTTGCGATTAGGACAATCCTTCTTGAAGTGACCCTTGCCACCACATGTATGACAAACCATATCACGGTTGCGCGCTGTCGACATGTTAGAACTAGTTCCGCTTGCTGCAGGAGCGGGCTTCTTTGTGTTGGTGACACTAGAGACCGGCTTGCTAGACGAAGAAGGAACATCCGCAGGGCGCGAAGATGGCGCCATGGAGGGCGGCGCGCGGGGTGTGTAGCGCCCAGCGCCTGTAGCACGGCCCTTCATTTGCAGTTCTTCAGCCAACTGTGACTCAGCTTCTCTTGCATGATGTAGCAACTCATTCATAGTAGCATAAGTGTGATGACGCACAATGCCCTTGATGTTAAATCTGAGACCATTCAGAAGTCGCTGTAGTGTCATCTCAAGAGACTCATGGACACGGGCACGCTGCATAAGCATCTCCATCTCCATGTAGTAAGCATCAACTGTCAATACACCTTGTTTTAATTGGGTCAACTTGTCAAAGACGGAACGCAAGTAATTGGTAGGAACAAAACGAGCTCTCATTGCCGCCTTCATAGCACGCCATGTGATAATAGGCAGCTCACCATCTTCTTCTCGAGCACTCACAAGTCCATCCCACCAACGCAATGCATAGCCATCAAATTCGAGAGGAAGCAAGCTTGATCTTCCTATCTTCGGTATAGTCGGGATGTAAACGCCATAATCTCTCAATCTTCAGCTCCCATGTAAGATATTCTTCAACATCAGTACCTCCTTCAAATCTGGGAATTGAGAACTTGGGCTTACCCAAACCATCGTCTTGTTGTAGAGGAACACGTTGGGCTCCGACGGGGACAAAACCACGACCACGGAACGCATCACCAACGCCACGTCCAAGACCACGACCAACACCACGCCCTTGAGCATGAGCAGCTTCGGCATTGTCACCTTGCACACTGCCATCTTCATCAAGTGGTGGTTGTTGTTGCACCATTGTACGTATCTCACCAACGGCGGTTGTCAAAGCTTGTATAGATGCTTGAAGAGTCGTCACTGATGTTTGAACGGTATTAACCGCTGTAGTAGTCTCATCGACCTTCAAGTGAACACTCTGAATATCCTTGTCCAACGCTTCATTGGCAACACGGATTTCACGTTGTAGGTGATCACGTAGTGCCTCATACTCACGCCAAGTAACTGGTGTAGCGGCGTCCTTTTTCTGCATCACATCAACATTCTCGGTAGAAGACATGATTAGTAGGTTAGTGCACTAAACAAAAATCTTTGGTGGTACTCTCACAACTCACTCAAAACTGATAAGAAAGGTAAATCTTACCGCTCCAAAGTGAATTAGTATTGCTTACCAACTTGGATTGACGGACTAGTGCACGGATGTAGCGAAGCGAATATCGAGGGTATAAGAACAATCACACGACAAAGCAGGATATATGTGGGGCTGTAGGTGGGCTACCTATTTGCACCAATAACAAGCTCTAGCGCTGACCGTAGACAACCAATGATACTCACACAAGGCGATATAATGGGGCAATGCAACTATATGTGGGAAACGTTGCAATGCACTAGAGAGACGCTAGCAAAGCTCAACGAGACAGGCACAAGATTGCTCAACTACGGGTGCAGTAAAGTAAACTTAGGCCTTCACTTGATTCAACTAGCACAACACTTTTCTTTTTGGATTTTTCTTTTGTAGAACACACGCAGCTATGTAGCTCTTTTTGCTTCTTTTCAATTTTCTCTTTTTTTTTTTTGATTTTTTGACACAACTCCTTGATAACACGGCCAACAGAAATTGCAAAGCACCAAAACCCTAACGAGCAGCCTGTCGAGCGGTAAAACTAGTCTCTTCTGGGGAAGTTCCTAGTCACTTTATATCGATAGGCTGTGTCTATGGTTGGGAAACAAGCACACTGTACGCTATGTGGACTCGGAGTAACAAAACTGACACACTATGATAATCTAGATGATAGAGAAAACACAAACCCTAACAATTCTACTAGAAGAAAGATAAAGATACGCAAAAACAACTACGAAAAGCAACTAAAACTCGAAATTAGTGCAATCTAAGGCTATGGCAAACCCTAACCCTAAATTTTATGGCTTTTTCTGGATAGGAAAACACTCACAACTCAACTATGGGGTGGATTGTGGATGGCTTACCGAGGAAAACTGGAAATCTGATACCAAGATGATAAGGGGTGGCCCGATCTTCTCGATAGCGACGGGTGGTGATGAACACGTGATGGTAGCAGCGGATGAAATCGATGATGATGAGGAGGATAACTTGTATGACACCGACGAAGTCTCTCGATTGATTCCCGATGCCAATGCAACAGCTCTCAACCCCGCAAGATATTCGCAACTCCACACACTTGCGCACGTAGCCGCCGACCACGAAGCGGTAGATTGCAATCTTCTAATCCCCAATGGAACAGCGAGATCACACAAACTTTCAGTAGCATAAAACTCCAGATCGCAACGAATTGGAGAGTTGGGGAACAATAGTTTTGCTTAGCAAACAACTATGAACTAGGGTTTATCTTAAACGTGGTCTGAAGCAGCTAGGGGGGCGTCCTGGGCACTTATATAGGTTTCCGGGACGAGTTCTGGTCGAAAAGATACAAAAATAACCGACCCAGAATAAATCTGGTCGAGACAGACTCGGACTGGTCCGGTCTGGAATCCGGTCAACCGGGCTGTGGACCGGGCTGTCCGGTTTGGTGTCCGGTCAACCGGGCTGTGGACCGGGCGGTCCGGCCGGCGGTCCGGTCAACCGGTCGGAAACCGGGAAACTGCGAAGTTTCCGGTTTCGCCCCGGTACGATAAATTTCCTCCGGTTGGTGGCCGGTTTACGACCGGTCGACCGGGCCAGGGACCGGGCTGGCCGGTCTAGGGGCCGGTCTGACCGGGTTCTGGACCGGCCTGGACTTCTTCTTCTCCTCTCGCGCATTCCTCCCGCTCCTCCCTCGCGCGTCCATGAGATATCTTCATGTCCAGCTCCATGTCCAGCTTCACGGCCCTCTTGACGTCCGTCTTCATGTCCAGCTGCTCCTCTCCTCGTGCGATGCTTGTCTCCTCTTGATACCCGATGATACATAAGTAATAGGACTTAGGCAGTATAAAGTTCTCATCAATCAAAGTATCGTTTAGGAACAAGTTCACCTGTTGTTTAAGTAGCTTCGCACGAGCTCTTGTAATTGGTCCAATCCGAACTTCATTGGACTTGAGCTTCACAGCAGGTTCATCTTCATTTGTTAATGACGGAGGTAGTAGTGAGGTAGGGATGTCCTCATCACTAGAGTAGCACACAGATATATTGTGATACAAAACACATTGCAATCATAAAGAGATATAAATAAGCACTTCACTATGCCATTCATAACAGTGAATAAGTATTCTGTGAAATATAGCCTAAGAGACCCACACGGTGCACACACTGTCACCTTTACACACGTGGGACAAGGAGTCTCCGGAGATCACATAAGTAAAATCCACTTGACTAGCATAATGACATCTAGATTACAAGCATCATCATATGAATCTCAATCATGTAAGGCAGCTCATGAGATTATTGTATTGAAGCACATAGGAGAGAGATTAACCACATAGCTACCGGTACAGCCCCGAGCCTCGATGGAGAACTACTCCCTCCTCATGGGAGACAGCAGCGTTGATGAAGATGGCGGTGGTGTCGATGGAGGAGCCTTCCGGGGGCACTTCCCCGTCCCGGCGGCGTGCCGGAACAGAGACTCCTGTCCCCCAGATCTTGGCTTCGCGATGGCGGCGGCTCTGGAAGGTTTTCTCTGGTTTCGTCGAACGTGTTGTGGTTTTTAGGTCAGGGACCTTTTTATAGGCGAAGAGGCGGAGTCGGAAGGGCGACGAGGCGGTGACACACTAGGGGGGCGCACCCCCCCTGGGCCGCGCCGCCCTGTCATCTGGGGGCCCAGTGGCCCCCTCCGGCGACTCTCGGGTGTTCTGGAAGCTTCGTGGAAAAATAGGATGTTGGGCGTTGATTTCGTCCGATTCCGAGAATATTTCCTTACTAGGATTTCTGGAACCAAAAACAGCAGAAAACAGGAACTGACCCTTCGACATCTCGTCAATAGGTTAGTTTCGGAAAACGCATAATAATGACATATAATGTGCATAAAACATGTAGATATCATCAATAATGTGGCATGGAACATAAGAAATTATCGATACGTCGGAGACGTATCAGCATCCCCAAGCTTAGTTCTTGCTCGTCCCGAGCAGGTAAACGATAACAAAGATAATTTTTGGAGTGACATGCCATCATAACCTTGATCATACTATTGTAAGCATATGTAATGAATGCAGCGATCAAAACAATGTTAATGACATGAGTAAACAAATGAATCATAAAGCAAAGACTTTTCATGAATAGTACTTCAAGACAAGCATCAATAAGTCTTGCATAAGAGTTAACTCATAAAGCAATAAATCAAAGTAAAGGTATTGAAGCAACACAAAGGAAGATTAAGTTTCAACGGTTGCTTTCAACTTATAACATGTATATCTCATGGATATTGTCAACATAGAGTAATATAACAAGTGCAATATGCAAGTATGTAGGAATCAATGCACAGTTCACACAAGTGTTTGCTTCTTGAGGTGGAGAGAGATAGGTGAACTGACTCAACATAAAAGTAAAAGAAAGGCCCTTCGCGAGAGGAAGCATCGATTGCTATATTTGTGCTAGAGCTTTTATTTTGAAAACATGAAACAATTTTGTCAACGGTAGTAATAAAGCATATGTATCATGTAAATTATATCTTACAAGTTGCAAGCCTCATGCATAGTATACTAATAGTGCCCGCACCTTGTCCTAATTAGCTCGGATCACCAGGATTATCATCGCAATACACATGTTTTAACCAAGTGTCACAAAGGGGTACCTCTATGCCGCATGTACAAAGGTCTAAGGAGAAAGTTCGCATTGGATTTCTCGCTTTTGATTATTCTCAACTTAGACATCCATACCGAGACAACATAGACAACAGATAATGGACTCCCCTTTAATGCATAAGCATGTAGCAACAATTAATGTTCTCATATGAGATTGAGGATATATGTCCAAAACTGAAACTTCCACCATGATTCATGGCTTTAGTTAGCGGCCCAATGTTCTTCTCTAACAATATGCATGCTCTAACCATTAAATGAGTGGTAAATCTCCCTTACTTCGGACAAGACGGACATGCATAGCAACTCACATGATATTCAACAAAGAGTAGTTGATGGTGTCCCCGTAAACATGGTTATCGCACAACAAGCAACTTAATAAGAGATAAAGTGCATAAGTACATATTCAATACCACAATAGTTTTTAGGCTATTTGTCCCATGAGCTATATATTGTAAAGATAAAGAATAGAAATTTAAAGGTAGCACTCAAGCAATTTACTTTGGAATGGCGGAGAAATACCATGTAGTAGGTAGGTATGGTGGACACAAATGGCATAGTAGTTGGCTCAAGGATTTTGGATCCATGAGAAGTATTCCCTCTCGATACAAGACTTAGGCTAGCAAGGTTATTTGAAACAAACACAAGGATGAACCGGTGCAGCAAAACTCACATAAAAGACATATTGTAAATATTATAAGACTCTACACCGTCTTCCTTGTTGTTCAAACTCTTTACTAGAAATTATCTAGACTTTAGAGAGACCAAATATGCAAACCAAATTTTAGCAAGCTCTTTGTATTTCTTCATTAATGGGTGCAAGGTATATGATGCAAGTGCTTAAACATGAGCACCACAATTTCCAAGTATCAAATTATCCAAGACATTTTATCAATTACTACATGTAGCATTTCCCGTTTCCAACCATATAACAATTAACGAAGCAGTTTTAACCTTCGCCATGAACATTAAAAGCTAAGAACACATGTGTTCATATGAACCAGCGGAGCGTGTCTCTCTCCCACACAAGCATTAATTTATTCAAACAAAAACAAAAACAAAAACACACAGATGCTCCAAGTAAAGTACATAAGATGTGACCGAATAAAAATATAGTTTCAAGAGAAGGAACCTGATAATTTGTCGATGAAGAAGGGGATGCCTTGGGCATCCCCAAGCTTAGACGCTTGAGTCTTCTTAAAATATGCAGGGGTGAACCACCGGAGCATCCCCAAGCTTAGACTCTTCACTCTTCTTGATCATAGTATATCATCCTCCTCTCTTGACCCTTAAAAACTTCCTCCACACCAAACTCAAAACAACTCATTAGAGGGTTAGTGCATAATAAGAATTCACATGTTCAGAGGTGACATAATCATTCTTAACATTTCTGGACATTGCTCAAAGCTACTGGAAGGTAATGGAACAAAGAAATCCACCCAACACAGCGAAAGAAGCAATGCGAAATAAAAGGCAGAATCTGTCAAAACAGAACAGTTCGTAAAGACGAATTTTAAAAAGGCACCAGACTTGCTCAAATTAAAATGCTCAAATTTAATGAAAGTTGCGTATATATCTGAGGATCACTCACGTAAATTGGCATAATTTTCTGAATTACCTACAGAGAATTAGGCCCAGATTCGTGACAGCAAGAAATCTGTTTCTGCGCAGTAATCCAAATCTAGTATGAACCTTACTATCAACGACTTTACTTGGTACAACTAGGCACAAAACTAAGATAAGGAGAGGTTGCTACAGTATTAACAACTTCCAAGACACAAATATAAAATAGAGGTACTGTAGCAAAATAAACACATGGGTTATCTCCCAAGAAGTGCTTTCTTTATAGCCATTAAGATGGGCTCAGCAGTTTTAATGATGCACTTGCAAGAAATAGTATTTGAAGCAAAAGAGAGCATCAAGAGGCAAATTCAAAACACATTTAAGTCTAACATGCTTCCTATGCATAGGAATCTTGTAAATAAACAAGTTCATGAAGAGCAAAGTAACAAGCATAGCAAGATAGAACAAGTGTAGCTTCAAAAATTTCAGCATGTAGAGAGGCATTTTAGTAACATGAAAATTTTTACAACCATATTTTCCTCTCTCATAATAATATCCAGTGGCATCATGAGCAAACTCAACAATATAACTATCAAATGAAACATTCTTATCATGAGTCTCATGCATAAAATTATTACTCTCCACATAAGCATAATCAATTTTATTAGTTGTAGTGGGAGCAAATTCAACAAAGTAGCTATCATTATTATTCTCATCAAGTGTAGGAGGCATAGTATAATCACAACAAAATTTAATCTCCATAGTAGGTGGCACCAAAAGACCACTATCATTATAATCATCATAAATAGGAGGCAAAGTATCATCAAAGAAAATTTTCTCCTCAATGCTTGGGGGACTAAAAATATCATGCTCATCAAAGCCAGCTTCCCCAAGCTTAGAATTTTCCATATCATTAGCAATAATGGTGTTCAAAGCGTTCATACTAATATGTTCCATAGGTTTTTTAATTTTCGCATCAAACCATCCATGTCTTAAATCAGGAAATAGAATAAGAAGCTCATTGTTGTCCATTATGCCTAACTAGTGTAAACAAGAAACAAAAAGATGCAATTGCAGGATCTAAAGGAAATAGCTTCGAGCACACACACAACGGCGCCAGAAAAGTACTTTACCTGGGACCGGAGTATGAGAGCCTTTTACCTTTCCTCCCCGGCAACGGCGCCAGAAAAGTGGCTAGTTGCCGGGGTCCGGTGTGTGAGTGCCATTTACCTTTCCTCCCCGGCAACGGCGCCAGAAAAAATGCTGGCGTGTAGTTGACGTGGGAGTTAGAAATCTTTGTGGTGTAGCTTTTCTTCAGTTCCACGGCAACGGCGCCAGAAAAGTGGTTGATGTCTACGGGAGCTTCTATTCTTGTAGACAGTGTTGGGCCTCCAAGAGCAGAGGTTTGTAGAACAGCAGCAAGTTTCCCTTAAGTGGATCACCCAAGGTTTATCGAACTCAGGGAGGAAGAGGTCAAATATATCCCTCTCATGCAACCCTCAACCACAAAGCAAGAAGTCTCTTGTGTCCCCAACACACCTAATAGGTGCACTAGTTCGGCGAAGAGATAGTGAAATACAAGTGGTATGAATGAATATGAGCAGTAGTAACGGCGCCAGAAAAGTGCTTGCCGGCGTGCGATTGATGGTAGTAATATTGCAGGAAGTAAAGATGCGGTAAAACGAGTAAACAAGCAGCGATAGCAGTATTTAGGAACAAGACCTAGGGATCATACTTTCACTAGTGGACACTCTCAACATTGATCACATAACAGAATAAATAGATAGATGCTAGACTCTACACCCTCTTGTTGGATGATGAACACCACTAACTGTGTAGGATTACACGAACCCTCAATGCCGGAGTTAACAAGCTCCACAATATTCAATGTTCATATTTAAATAACCTTAGAGTGCATAACAGATCAACATAACCAAACCAAGTACTAACATAGCATGCACACTGTCACCTTCACACTATGAAAGGAGGAATAGATCACATCAATACCATCATAGCAATAGTTAACTTCATAATCTACAAGAGATCACAATCATAGCCTACGCCAAGTACTACACGATGCACACACTGTCACTATTACACCGTGCAGGAGGAATAAACTACTTTAATAACATCACTAGAGTAGCACACAAATATATTGTGATAAAAAACACATTGCAATCATAAAGAGATATAAATAAGCACTTCACTATGCCATTCATAACAGTGAATAAGTATTATGTGAAATATAGCCTAAGAGACTCACACGGTGCACACACTGTCACCTTTACACACGTGGGACAAGGAGTCTCCGGAGATCACATAAGTAAAATCCACTTGACTAGCATAATGACATCTAGATTACAAGCATCGTCATATGAATCTCAATCATGTAAGGCAGCTCATGAGATTATTGTATTGAAGCACATAGGAGAGAGATTAACCACATAGCTACTGGTACAGCCCCGAGCCTCGATGGAGAACTACTCCCCCTCATGGGAGACAGCAGCGTTGATGAAGATGGCGGTGGTGTCGATGGAGGAGCCTTCCGGAGGCACTTCCCCGTCCCGGCGGCGTGCCGGAACAGAGACTCCTGTCCCCCAGATCTTGGCTTCGCGATGGCGGCGGCTCTGGAAGGTTTTCTCTGGTTTCGTCGAACGTGTTGTGGTTTTTAGGTCAGGGACCTTTTTATAGGCGAAGAGGCGGAGTCCGAAGGGCGACGAGGCGGTGACACACTAGGGGGGCGCACCCCCCCTGGGCCGCGCCGCCCTATCATCTGGGGGCCCAGTGGCCCCCCTCTGGCGACTCTCAGGTGTTCTGGAAGCTTCGTGGAAAAAAAGGATGCTGGGCGTTGATTTCGTCCGATTCCGAGAATATTTCCTTACTAGGATTTCTGGAACCAAAAACAGCGAGAAAACAGGAACCGGCCCTTCGACATCTCGTCAATAGGTTAGTTCCGGAAAACGCATAATAATGACATATAATATGCATAAAACATGTAGATATCATCAATAATGTGGCATGGAACATAAGAAATTATCGATACGTCGGAGACGTATCAGCTACCTGCCGCGACTCCAACTGCTCTTGATTCGTTTCAGGATTCATATTGCATGTTATTTATAAGGACGCGCGACATGGTCGGTTCGATGGACCTGTGTCTCTGAAAGGTACATGTGATAATAGTGTTAAGGAGGCAAGAGAATACTCCTATTTCCCCTTTTATTTCTTCACCAAATGTATCTAATCCTGGAAAAGGAGCTTGTCCTGTGTTTTCAGTTGGCTTAGAATCTCATGAACTTCCACCTCGTTTTTGTACTACAGAACATACTACCATGGCTTGTACTGGATATTTCCTGGGAGGACGTCTCTCGGTGGATAAAGTGGTGGATTTTGGATGCATATCTTCTCCTTTAGTTGGGGGCTAGATTAAGTCAGCGTATTAAGCATCAAAGAGATGCCGATGCTACACAGATGGAAAGGGCACAAACTTGGCGAAGGCAAAAGATTGTTGACGTGTATAAGTAGATTGCCTACGCCTTTCCATCAGTTCAGACTTTTGGTTCAAGTGGCTAGTGCATGAACCTTAACATGGTATCAGAGCCCCAGGTCTCGAGTTCAAATCCTGGCTTTCACAATTTATTCTAAATTCTCCCGCAGCCTCTTGATGTGTGGCGTGTGGTCCTGGCGCTACCTCTTTGCCTCTCTACACGTGTTGACTTGTCTTCTCGTCTTCCCGTCACACGTGAGAGAGGGTGTTGACGTGTATAAGTAGATTTCTTACCCCTTTCCATCAGTTCGGACTTTTGGTTCAAGTGACTAGTGCATGAACCTTAACATGTTGACGTGTATAAGTAGATTGTCTACCCCTTTCCATCAGTTCAGACTTTTGGTTCAAGTGGCTAGTGCATGAACCTTAACATGGTATCAGAGCCCCAGGTCTCGAGTTCAAATCCTGGCTTCCACAATTTATTCTAAAAATCCCCAATTTCTTCTAAATTCCCCCGCAGCCTCTTGCCGTGTGGCGTGTGGTCCCGGCGCTGCCTCTTTGCCTCTCTACACGTGTTGACTTGTCTTCTCATCTTTCCGTCACACGTGGGAGGGGGTGTTGACGTGTAAGTAGATTGTCTACCCCTTTCCATCAGTTCGGACTTTTGGTTCAAGTGGCTAGTGCATGAACCTTAACAAAGATGACCAAAACTCTTCAGGTAATGCCAAACATTCAATTTTTTCCCTAAGTTCAATCACTGATGATGTTTTTGCACATAGAGAAAATATGATGGGAGTTCCGCTGGGGGGCTCTCCATCTCAAATTCGTGAATCAATTATGAAAATCAAAGAGGCAAACAACAAAAGAAGTCTCATCCCGATTCAGATTTTTTTGAGAAGAAGCTAGTAAAATAGATGAACCATCTTATAATGAGACCATGCATAATGCGGCATCTATATCCACGAACCTTGATCATGAAGATCAACTTGTCCCGGAGGGGAAAGATCTGGTGCAAGGGGAGAAAAAATTAAATATTTATAAAAGAAGAGAAAAAATGATTCCCAAAGTGGTACGCCAAAGTGTGCGACCGTGTAAAAAAACTAAGAACTCAAATTAACTTTTCTTTCAAATGAAGGGTAGCTTTTGGAATAGTGATGGTTTCAAGGATCCGTCAAAGCATCGTTTTGTGCGTGAGACTATTTTTGAGCATAAGCTTGATTTTTTTGCAATTTTTAGAAACAGGCAGAGATAAAATTTTAACATCTTTTTAAAATAATATCTCTGGAGGGCAAGACTTTCAGTGGTTGCCTTCCTCCTATTAGGCAATCATGGGGGATGTTGGTCGGGATTAATGCAGCCTCATTATCAATTCAGAAGGTTGTAGCCGGGGATAGATGTGTTAAATTTTTTGTCACATCTAAAGCTGATCATTTTCGTTGGGTTCTAATAGCATTATATGGGGCGGCTCAAGACGAGCACAAACCTGGGTTTCTTGCCAAACTTGTCCATATTTGTGAGAATGAGCCTCTCCCGAGTCAGGTTGGGGGGGGGGGGATTTTTAATATAATTAGGCGAAGAGAAGAAAAAAAACAATGATAATTTTAACGTTCTGTTGGCCATTTCAGTTCAATGCTATCATTGAAAGTCTGGACCTGAGGGAGATAGTTCTCTCTGGTAGACAGTTCACTTGGTCAAGCCGTCGCGAAACTCCGAATTATGAGAAGTTAGATAGAATTCGAGCTAGTGTGTCATGGGAGCAAAAGTACCCTCTAGTTTCGGTGAGAGCGCTTACTAGATCAGGTTCAGACCACACTCCGTTGTTATGGGACTCGGAAGACCAAGCTTTTAAAGGAAACAAGTCACACTTCTCTTTTGAATTGGCTTGGTTAAAAACTGAGGGGTTCGCTGGAATTGTAGCTCATGAGTGGGCTTCGATTTATGTCGGTTCTAATCCTATGGATGTGTGGCAGAACAAGATTCAACATCTTCGCCAGTTTTTGCGGGGTTGGGCAAAAAATCTTAGTGGAGCTTATAGGGCGGAAAAAGAACATCTTCTTAGTATTATTGACTTTTTAGACTGCAAAGCTGAGACTATCCCACTGGATGAGGATAAGAACGGGGGGACACTAAATATTTTCATCTCATAGCTAATGGGAAGCATAGACGAAAGAAAATCTTCCAACTTGAACAAGACGAAGGGACAATTATTGGTCAGGAGAATCTTAAAAATTACATTACCGATTATTATAAATCATTATTTGGGAAAATCTCCAACACTTGCGTCTTGGAGGAGTCTAGGACACAGTATATTTCTCAGATATATGTTGAAGAAAATAATATTTTAACTGCGGCTCTCTCTGAAAATGAAGTTTTTGAGGCGATTAAGCAAATGGAAAAAAATAAGACCCAGGTCTCGATGGATTCCCAGCTGAATTCTATCAACAATTCTCGAAGGTGATTAAGGGTAATCTCATGGCTATGTTTGTTGCGTTCCAGAATGGCAAGTTGCCATTATTTCACCTGAACTTTGGCACAATTATTTTGTTACCTAAGAAATAAAATGCTACCCAAATTCAGCAATATCGCCCTAGTTGTCTTCCTAAAGTTAGTTTTACGGTGTTTACAAAATTTGGGACTAATGGGGTCACTGGTATTGCGAAAAATGTTGTTAAGCTAACACAGACGCTGATGATACTATTCTCTTTATGGAGCATGATTTAGACAAAGCCGTTAATATGAAAGTCGTTTTACAAAATAAATTTTCATAAAAATGAATTTTTTGTTGTTTTGGGAATGTTAAAGATCTTGAGACAGATTATAAGAACCTTTTTGGATGCGGTATTGGACCCTTACCTTTCAGATATTTGGGGATTCCAATTCATTTTCAAAATTGAAAAACAGGGAGTGGAAACCTGTTGAGGAACGCTTTGAGAAAAAATTTAGTTGTTGGGCGGGCAAGATGCTCTCCTATGGTGATCGGTTAACACTTATTAATTTTGTTCCACAAGTTTACCAATGTTGATACAATCTTTTATTGAAATTCCAATTGGGGTGAGAAAGAGACTAGACTTTTTTAGATCCTTTTTTTTTTTGAAAAGTGATGGTTACAAGAAAAAATATAGATAGACTAAATGGGATATTATTTGTAGGCCGAAAGATGGGGGGGTAGGTGTGGGAGTACTTGAATTAAAAAAACAAGAGCATGCTCAGAAAATGGCTATTTAAACTCATAAATAAGCAAGGGGTTTGGCAAGAGTTGTTGCAAAATAAATATCTAAAGAACAAAACTTTATCTCATATATCAGCTAAGCCAACAGACTCGTAGTTTTGGAAAGGTCTAATGATGCTAAAAGATGATTTTTTTAGAAGAGGGTCGTTGAAGGTAGAGAATGGTCAGAATACTAGGTTTTGGGAGGATACTTGGCTAGGGGGTAGGCCTTTATGTTATCAATACTCGTCGTTGTATCGTATTGTCAACCATACTAATGTTTCGGTTGCCCATGTTATGAATGAGTCACCCTTAAATATAGGATTTAGGAGGTCGCTCTCGGACAATAGATGGGATCGATGGGCTCATCTTGTTGCCCGCTTAATGGAAGTTCAACTTTCAGAGAATGATGACACCTGATACGTCCCCGACGTATCCATAATTTCTGTCGTTCCACGCTTGTTTTATGACAATACTTACATGTTTTGCTTGCACTTTATGATGATTTCATGCATTTTCCGGAACTAACCTATTATCAAGATGCCACAGTGCCAGTTCCTGTTTTCTGCTGTTTTTGGTTCCAGAAAGGCTGTTCGGGCAATATTCTCGGAATTCGACGAAATGAAGACCAAACCTCCTATTTTTCCGGAAGCATCCAGAACACCGAAGAAGAGTCGGAGAGGGGCCGGAGGGCCACCAGACCATAGGGCGGCGCGGCCTGGCCTGGGCCCGCGCCGGCCTATGGTGTGGCGCCCCCAGGTGCCCCCCTGCGCCGCCTCTTCGCCTATAAAATCCCTTTCGACCTAAAAACACCGTACGACTTGACAAAACTCCAGAAAGACTCCAGGGGCGCCGCCGCCATCGCGAAACTCCAATTCGGGGGACAGAAGTCTCTGTCCCGGCCCCTGCCGGGACGGGGAAGTGCCCCCGGAAGCCATCTCCATCAACGCCACCGCCTCCATCATGCTCCGTGAGTAGTTCCCCCATGGACTACGGGTTCTAGCTGTAGCTAGTTGGTATTCTCTCCCCCATGTACTTCAATACAATGATCTCATGAGCTGCCTTACATGATTGAGATTCATCCGATGTAATCGGTGTTGTGTTTGTCGGGATCCGATGGATTGTTACATTATGATTGTCTATCTACAAAGTTTATGAAGTTATTGTTGCTGCAATCTTGTTATGCTTAATGCTTGTCACTAGGGCCCGAGTGGCATGATCTTAGATTTGAGCTCTATACTTATTGCTTAGATTGTATCTACAAGTTGTATGCACATGTCACCGTCCGGAACCAAAGGCCCCGAAGTGACGAAATCGGGACAACCGGAGGGGATGGCGGTGATGTGAGGGACACATGTTTTTACGGAGTGTTAATGCTTTGCTCCGGTGCTCTATTAAAAGGAGTACCTTAATATCCGAGTAGTTTCCCTTGAGGCCCGGCTGCCACCGGCTGGTAGGACAAAAGATGTTGTACAAGTTTCTCATTGCGAGCACGTATGACTATATATGGAAAACATGCCTACATGATTAATGATCTTGATATTATGTCTTAATGCTATTTCAATCCTATCAATTGCCCGACTGTAATTTGTTCACCCAACACTTGTTATTGGAGAGTTGCCACTAGTGTAGATAGCTGGGAACCCCGGTCCATATTTCATCATCATATACTTGTTCTACATGTCATTGGAAGTAGTATCAACTATCTTCTGGTGCCATTGCTCTCATACTGCTATTACTGCTGCTGTATTCATCGTTACTATTGCTCTCATATCACTGCTACTTTCACATCACCCTTGTTGCTAGTGCTTTTCCAGGTGCAGCTGAATTGACAACTCAGTTGTTAAGGCTTATAAGTATTCTTTACCTCCCCTTGTGTCGAATCAATAAATTTGGGTTTTACTTCCCTCGAAGACTATCGCGATCCCCTATACTTGTGGGTCATCAAGACTGTTTTCTGGCGCCGTTGCCGGGGAGGCATAGCTCTACTCATAAGTTCACCTGGGGAGTACACTCTACCTCTCTCTCTGCTTTTATTTTATTTTATTTTATTTTTCTTAGTTTACTTTTGTCTTGTTTTATTTGTCTCATATACCCAAAAATCCATAAAAATTTGAAAAACCAAAAAATTAAAAACTGCTGTTATGGGAGAACCAACAACCTACTTGGAGCTTATGAAATGTTATAATTGTTATAGAGAATCAAGAACTGGTAAAATAATGAGTGCTATGATAGAAAAACTGAATACAATTGCTAAAATCTTGCTTAAATGCCATGATATAAACTGTTGCTCTCAACAGGACACTAAACATCTTAAATTTCAATGTGGCTTTAGTGAGGAATTTTTTATTAAGAGCTATAATCAGAATTGCTATATTCATTATGGGTTCGAAGAAGTAGAACAATTTGTCTTATTTATGGGAGCCTCCGAGATAGAATCCTTCATGGTTGAGAATTATGAAACTTGTGTTGTTTGTAAGGACCTTAAAGATTATGTCTCTACTATCCTTAATTCTTGCATAGAATGCTACGAGTAGGAATCCTTATATCCGTGATTATAAAGAGATACACATTAATGCACAAGAATGCACTCACAATTTGCGAGAACCGGTGGAAGAAGAAATTGATGAACCCGAAAGCTCATTGGATGAAAAAGAGGAGGAAATTGATGAACCCGAAAGCTCATTGGATGAAAAAGAAGAGGAGAGCGACGAACAAAAGGAGGAAGAATGGATTAGCTACCCATGTCAACCTTCTAATGAGAGTAACTCTTTATCTCTTACACTATTTGATTGTCCTCCATGCTTACCGGAAGAGGTTGAATGTTATGTTCCTGTGGATTCTCTTGAAATAGTACCTATGAGTAATACTTGTGAGAATGATTATGCTACTGTTATCTATGATAATCCATGCTACTTTGATAAATCTTATGATAATGCTTTGTTTGTGCTCGATGTCGAAATGCATGGTACTAAAGAATTTTGTTTGGCAAATGTCTATGATAAAGCTCTAGATGATGGTCCTATGTTACTTGATAATATTAATTGTACTACTAATGAAAATGGGATTGGAGAGTTCTTGACTTATTCTATGAGTCCCATATCTATTGAGATTGATCAACTACCTTGTTATATTATTAATAAAAGTAAGTTTGAAAGTTTTAATTCCACTATTCTTGAACTTGATAAAAATTATGTGTTTGGAAATCATGAAAAGTATGCTGAATGTGATAGTTATACTGTTGAGTTTGTTCATGAAGCTACTGAAAATTATTATGAGAGAGGAAAATATGGTGGTAGAAATTTTCATGGTACTAATACACCTCTCTATGTGCTTAAAATTTTGAAGTTACACTTGTTCTATCCTCCTATGCTTGTTACTTTGCTTTTCATGAACTTGTTTATTTACAAGATTCCTATGCATAGGAAGCATGTGAGACTTAAATGTGTTTTGAATTTGCCTCCTGATGCTCTCTTTTGCTTCAAATACTATTTCTTGCGAGTGCATCATTAAAACTGCTGAGCCCATCTTAATGGCTATAAAGAAAGCAACTTCTTGGGAGATAACCCATGTGTTATTTTGCTACAGTACTTTGTTTTATATTTGTGTCTTGGAAGTTGTTTACTACTGTAGCAACCTCTCCTTATCTTAGTTTTGTGTTTTGTTGTGCCAAGTGAAGCCTCTAATCGAAGGTTGATACTAGATTTGGATTACTGCGCAGAAACAGATTTCTTTGCTGTCACGAATCTGGGTCTAATTCTCTGTAGGTAACTCAGAAAATTATGCCAATTTACGTGAGTGATCCCCAGATACGTACGCAACTTTCATTAGTTTTAAGTTTTCTGATTTGAGCAACGGAAGTATTTTATTAAAATTCGTCTTTACTAGCTGTTCTGTTTTGGCAGATTCTGTCTCTGTTTTTTGCATTGTCTCTTGTGGATTTTAAGCGAGGTTTTCTAGACGTAGAGGGCTGTAGCTAATGTTTTATTGAGTTCTTCCAATGTGCCACTACAGGACCAAGGTGGATTCAAATTTTTTGAGTACTAACCCCTCTAATGAAGTTTATGAGAAGTTTGGTGTGAAGGAAGTTTTCAAGGGTCAAGAGAGGAGGATGATATATGATCAAGAAGAGTGAAAAGTCTAAGCTTGGGGATGCCCCCGTGGTTCATCCCTGCATATTTCAAGAAGACTCAAGCGTCTAAGCTTGGGGATGCCCAAGGCATCCCCTTCTTCATCAACTTATCGGGTTCCTCCCCGAAACTATATTTTTATTCGGTCACATCTTATGTTCTTCACTTGGAGCGTCTATGTGTTTATTTTCGTTTTGTTTATGTTTGAATAAATTCGGATCCTAGCAATCCTTGTGTGGGAGAGATACACGCTCCGCTTTTTCATATGAACACTCGTGTTCTTCGTTTTACTTTTAATGTTCAATGATAAAAGTTGGAAGCTATTGCACTTATTTATAGTTGGTTGGAAAAGGAAAATGCCTCATATGTCTTGGATAATTTGACACTTGACAATTGTTTTGAGCTCTCAAGTAGATCATGATTAAGTTTTTTTTCATGTAGTCTAAGCCTATTAGTGGAGAAATACTGTAGAGCTTGTTGAAATTGGTTTGCATAATTGATCTCTCTTAAGGTCTAGATATTTTCTGGTAAAAGTGTTTGAGCAACAAGGAAGACAGTGTAGAGTATTATAATGCTTGCAATATGTTCTTATGTAAGTTTTGATGTACCGGTTCATACTTGTGTTTGCTTCAAACAACCTTGCTAGCCTAAGCCTTGTATCGAGAGGGAATACTTCTCATGCATCCAAAATACTTGAGCCAACCACTATGCCATTTGTGTCCACCATACCTACCTACTATGTGGTATTTCCTGCCATTCCAAAGTAAATTGCTTGAGTGCTACCTTTAAACAATTCAAAATGCTTCTCAATTTGTGTCAATGTTTTATAGCTCATGAGGAAGTATGTGGTGTTTATCTTTCAATCTTGTTGGGCAACTTTCACCAATGGAGTAGTGGCTTCATCCGCTTATCCAATAATTTTGCAAAAAGAGCTGGCAATGGGATTCCCAGTCCCAAATTAATTAACCAAAATAGACACTCCTCCATGGTATGTGATTGTTGGACGGCACCCGAGGATTCGGTTAGTCATGGCTTGTGTAAGCAAAGGTTGGGGGGAGTGTCATCATCATAATAAAACTAAAATAAAAAGGCACTCCTTCATGGTATGAGATTGTTGGCAGGCACCCGAGGATTCGGTTAGCCATGGTTTGTGAAAGAAAGGTTGGAAGGAGTGCCACCCAAAAATAAAAATAATTCATGGGAGCCGCTCTTGAAGGTTTGTCTGGCAAGGGGGTTAGAGTGTCCACGACCATTCGTTGACAACAACAAACACCTCTCAAAACTTTACTTTTATGCTCTCTATATGTTTTCAAAACCAAAGCTCTAGCACAAATACAGCAATCAATGCTTCCCTCTGCAAAGGGCCATTCTTTTATTTTTATGTTAAGTCAGTTTACCTACTTCCTTCCATCTTAGAAGCAAACACTTGTGTCAACTGTGCATTGATTCTTACATACTTGCATATTTGCATTCATCATATTACTTTGTGTTGACAATTATCCATGAGATATGCATGTTACAAGTTGAAAGCAACCGCTGAAACTTATATCTTCCTTTGTGTTGCTTCGATGCCTTTACTTTGAACTTATTGCTTTATGAGTTAACTCTTATGCAAGACTTTTGATGCTTGTCTTGAAAGTACTCTTTATGAAAAGTTTTGCTATATGCTATTTATTTATTAGCAACTATAGATCATTGCCTTGAGTCACTTCATTCATTTCATATGCTTTGTAATAGTATGATCAAGGTTATGTAAGTAGCATGTCACTACAGAAATTATTATTTTTATCGTTTACCTGCTCGGGACGAGCGAGAACTAAGCTTGGGGATGCCGATACGTCCCCGACGTATCCATAATTTATGTCGTTCCATGCTTGTTTTATGACAATACTTACATGTTTTGCTTGCACTTTATGATGATTTCATGCATTTTCCGGAACTAACCTATTAACAAGATGCCACAGTGCCAGTTCCTGTTTTCTGCTGTTTTTGGTTCCAGAAAGGTTGTTCGGGCAATATTCTCGGAATTCGACGAAACGAAGACCAAACCTCCTATTTTTCCCGGAAGCATCCAGAACACCGAAGAAGAGTCGGAGAGGGGCCAGAGGGCCACCGGACCATAGGGCGGCGCGGCTCGGCCCGGGCCCGCGCCGGCCTATGGTGTGGCGCCCCAGCCTGCCCCCTGCGCCGCCTCTTCGCCTATAAAATCCCTTTCGACCTAAAAACACCGTACGACTTGACGAAACTCCAGAAAGACTCCAGGGGCGCCGCCGCCATCGCGAAACTCCAATTCGGGGACGAAGTCTCTGTCCCGGCCCCTGCCGGGACGGGGAAGTGCCCCGGAAGCCATCTCCATCAACGCCACCGCCTCCATCATGCTCCGTGAGTAGTCCCCCCATGGACTACGGGTTCTAGCTGTAGCTAGTTGGTATTCTCTCCCCCATGTACTTCAATACAATGATCTCATGAGCTGCCTTACATGATTGAGATTCATCTGATGTAATCGTTGTTGTGTTTGTCGGGATCCGATGGATTGTTACATTATGATTGTCTATCTACAAAGTTTATGATGTTATTGTTGCTGCAATCTTGTTATGCTTAATGCTTATCACTAGGGCCCGAGTGGCATGATCTTAGATTTGAGCTCTATACTTATTGCTTAGATTGTATCTACAAGTTGTATGCACATGTCACCGTCCGGAACCAAAGGCCCCGAAGTGACGTAAATCGGGACAACCGGAGGGGATGGCGGTGATGTGAGGGACACATGTTTTCACGGAGTGTTAATGCTTTGCTCCGGTGCTCTATTAAAAGGAGTACCTTAATATCCAAGTAGTTTCCCTTGAGGCCCGGCTGCCACCGGCTGGTAGGACAAAAGATGTTGTACAAGTTTCTCATTGCGAGCACGTATGACTATATATGGAAAACATGCCTACATGATTAATGATCTTGATATTCTGTCTTAATGCTATTTCAATCCTATCAATTGCCCGTCTGTAATTTGTTCACCCAACACTTGTTATTGGAGAGTTGCCACTAGTGTAGATAGCTGGGAACCCCGGTCCATATTTCATCATCATATACTTGTTCTACATGTCATTGGAAGTAGTATCAACTATCTTCTGGTGCCATTGCTCTCATACTGCTATTACTGCTGATGTGTTACTGTTACTATTGCTCTCATATCACTGCTACTTTCACATCACCCTTGTTGCTAGTGCTTTTCCAGGTGCAGCTGAATTGACAACTCAGTTGTTAAGGCTTATAAGTATTCTTTACCTCCCCTTGTGTCGAATCAATAAATTTGGGTTTTACTTCCCTCGAAGACTATCGCGATCCCCTATACTTGTGGGTCATCAACACCTTCTATTGGAATCTCACTGAATCTAGTCTTTTTACGGTCAAATCTATGTATCTTGATTTGCTTGATGGTAATGTAGGAGATGCCAAAAAATATATTTGAAAGACCAAGGTTCCACTTAAGATCAGAATTTTTATGCGGTTCCTTCATAAGAAGGTCATTCTTACAAAAGATATTCTAAAAAACGAAATTGGCAGGGATGCTCCAAATGTTGCTTTTGTGATCATCTCACAATTCAACATTTATTCTTTGCTTGCCCTTTTGCTAAAATACTCGGTGTATTATTTATATGACTTTCAATATTCCTGCCCCGTCCAATGTGACTAATATTTTTGGTAATTGGTTAAATGGGGTAGTGAAGAAGGATAAAGGATACATTAGAGTGGGTGTGTGCGCTTTATATTGGGCCATCTGGAACGTTCGTAATGATTTTTCTTTAACAAAAAGAGGTTTCCATCATTTTTGCAGGTTGTTCCTTTGGTTACTCACTGGATCCATATGTGGTCCTATATTCAGCAGGAGGATGTGCGTCGGGACATGGATATTGGGTGCAACCGCTTGGCGACGGTAGCACGGGAATTCTACAGCCAGTGCGGCTGGCGTACTGATAAGCGGCTCACATGAAGATCTTGTGGCGACTTGTCTTTTTAGTCTTTTTTAGATGGTTGGTTTTCGTGAAAACTTGAGTGATCCGTGAAATGTAATAAGTGTGTAACTCAGATTTTCAATAATGATAATAAAGCACTGTATGCATCGATTGGTGCAGAGGCTGGGGGTTCACCCCATATCGAGAAAAAAAGAGTGGGGATTAGATCCTAGTAGATCAAATTAACCTTCGAATTTATTGATGGATTTCTGCTTTGGAAATTGAAATGCACCTCTGCAGGTTGGAGCACACTTTCGAATTCATCACTTTGGAGTTTTTTGTTCAGCCTATTTGATTCGTCATATTGTTGGTTTCAATTGGCTTGTTTTGATTTTGTATTTTCTACATGCAACTAATATAATAATATATAGCATGTGATTTTGTAGGCATTCTAAAACAAAGCATGATTGTTCAAGTGTATGTGTTTTTTCTTTCTAACTAGGAGCTCATATTGTTCTAGAAAGATTTGTGCTGAAAGATTTCTCTGTTTGCTTAATTCATGTATTTTCCTTGCAAAAATTGGCCGGACTTGGTTATATGACTTTGCAACCATGATAAATTTGCAATTGTCGATAGTGTCTGTCCTATTTTATTATTATTCTGATTGGTTCAAACTAGAGTATGTAGCTTACTTGAGATGGAATTGTGAAGAATTTTTCTCATACTACCTGTAGTTTTGTGTTTTTGTTATGATAGACGGGAAGATGCATGCTTCTTTTCTGTTTCACATGGTTGTTATTTCGGTATATTTTTGTGTAACTGATTTACAATACAAAAAATTATATATTTACCAACATAGATTCTACTTGCAACTTACTCTGTATATGATTGTGTTTGTAGATGGTAGGGTCGAGAAATTTTAGGCTACACCAATCTCAGACATGGGGTTGGCTTGTTGCTTGTTTCTTACTCACCGCCTGCGGTTTTGCTCGCTCTTATGTGTGTTGCTCATTCATGTGCAAGTTCTCATAGATGTAGATGCAAAGCTATAGGTCACATTCATCGTGTTCTTCTAACTGTTGTACAATGCTGTATATCATATATAGATGGAGCTGTCATCTTTTTTATCAATGTATTGAGTGATTTGTAGTTAGTTCTGCTGAATCAAACAAATTTACAAAAAGGGACGTCTCAGGTTCTGAATAAATGATTCGATCAAACTTTTTCTTTTCTGAACCTTAATTCGTTCAAACTTCGGAATGTTGACAGTGCCTCACTAAATGTGTATCGTGTAATGATTATATCTTTTTGATCGTTATATCTTAACTACGCATTTCATTTTTTAGAAACATATTCTATTGTTAGGTGGGAATAACGAGTGGCATAATTTTAAAACCAGAGATGGCAGGTCGGTGCAATGCATATATATTGGTGGTGGCACTTTTTTTTTGAGAATTTCTCTGGAAAGATACAAAGTTGTTGACCCTTACAAGCACCGAGAAACACAAACACAAAGGACCAAGAACATCTAGAACACCCTAAGACCACCATAACCCATGAAGATCTCCGGAGCCCTGTGTCATCATCCCATAAACTTGAGAGAAGACCCCTACAACAGAAAGAACTACAACCAAGCACAAGCAGGTCATCATCTTCGACCACGGTGCAATTGCCACCACGCTGCTTCCTCCTTCCTTGACACCAGCGCCGTCGCCATCTTTGGCTTTGAGTACCGCGAAAAGTGTCCCTTCCGTAAGGAAGGGAACTCGAGTCAACCGACCGGTCCAGCACCGCGGCTGGGCCATCCGCCCGGGCAAACCAGGAACTCCCTCCAGCATCAGCGCCGAGAAAGAAGAAGAACAGCAGCAGCAAATCATACCGACAAGGAGGAAGAAGGGTCTTTCTCCCGACCATCTGGCCGATTTTGGCATCGCCACGTCGGACCGCCTCCTCCCCTCGCCACCATGGCCGGCCGGAAGAAGCTGCAAAATGTGACAGCCGCAAGCCACCAGAAGAACACAAACCCTATAAAGGAAGGCAATGGTGCCATCTCCTTCCTCTCCCTCGCCACCACGGCCGGCCGAGGAGAAGGCAACAGCATCAGCACTCCTCCGACTCCGCAACAGACTCCGCAAACTCCACGGCAGGGTCGAAATTCGACCATGCCCGGGGACTCCACCCTCCCCCGATCCACAGATCTGAGAGGAAACCAGGCCAGCAGCTCGCCGGTGCCGCCACAAGTGGCCTTGCCGAGATGGGGATCGAGCTCCAGCATTCTTATTCCGACGCGACGTCGCCTCCACCATCTCGATGCCGTCCCAGAACACCACGCGAATACTAGGCCGGGCTTCCCGGCGCAGCAGAGGAAGACCTCCCGCCGCCGCCACGCCAGCGGGGCTTTGCCCGGCGGCGGCGGCGGCGGGAGGAGGGGGTGTGGTGGGGGCTAGGGTTGGGGTCGTGCGTTTTTCGTTGTGGTCAGATTAATTCGATCGGTGGTGGCACTTGAAAACCACTCACGACTCATGAGTTAGGATTGGAGGCGGCGGGTTGGTGCAATGCTACTATTGGCTTTGGGTGGGTGATAGTATGGATGCAACAATCACTACATCACAGTAGAGTGATTGTTACTATTAAGATAATTAATTAATTAACGGTAACCAAAACGGGCATGCTTACTAGTGTGGTCAGGTGATAGAACGGAAGCAGAGAGATGTCTATGGTTCGGTCCAAAACAACCCACGCTGCTGTTGCTAAACCTGTGAGGTAGAGGGGGCAATAACTCCGATCCAAACATACAAGAAATAGTCAAGCAGCACAACAAATTGGATTGCTGCAAAAGCATCAGCATGAACTACATATATACTCCTCTGCTGTACATGAAACTATCTTGGGAAAGTGCTCTTCGCCGTTGCACGGTCAAAACACTCAGGTTACTGCTACCTACCACCGAAAAAGAAGGGGGAAAAGGAAATATGCGAGGTCTACGAGCAATCAATCCCGTTCTTCTGTCAGCATTTGACCAATCTCCTGTATCCTACAAAACTTCAAGATCTGTCCTAACCCTCACTCCTACTCGACCTGTGTTCATGGGTTCACCATGTACAACCCACGGAGACTCTCTTTTTCCACTCGGCCAATGCCATCGATCCCGAAGATCTTGCCCTCGCTGTTTTGCATCACCATGTGAAGTATCTCTTCAGTCTCGCTCTCGGTCTGAGCATCTCCAGTCTCGCTCTTGGTCTGAGCATGCCCATTACCGATGATCATCACCGCGTGGGAAGCTGGCAGGTTGGACTTCGGGTGTATGTACGGCATTGCCTCATCATAGCAGTACACCTCGCCGGGCTTGAGGTAGAAATAGTTCCTGGACAGCCGGAAATGGCCGGCCATGATTTTCCCGTCATTCAGAAGCGCTGTCAGAGACGTGGCATCCATGTCCTGGGGTATCATTCTAGTGTACCCAGGTATCTTCACTCGGTGGCCAGAACAGCATTGCTCCTCTGCTGGCACAACTGCCTGCATGAACCATCAATCAAGGCAGGTAATAATGTTGATTTGTGTATATGTAAGTAATCGACAAGCAAACAACACTGTGAGTTTGCATATGCAGAAGCCAACACGCTGAAAGCGCTACAAAAATACAAGATTCAGAACATTTGTTTTTATTTATACAAGATTCAGAAATACAATCTATACACTACCGTGCCTTCTCAATATCTATACTTATACACTACAGTTCAGCTGTGATATCTTTTTCCACACACTAAAGTACAGCTCTCCTTGACCATACTAAAATTTGACCATCCTAACTACTAGTACTAATGAATGGTAAGTATATAGAGGTCACCCAAAGCTGTAAAGTCTACATGCTGAATTATGATTTTCACCTCCAGTCTTCCCACTATCCCATATACATCAACATATAACTAATGGATGGTAACGCAAAGAGTGTAATACAGTTAAAAATATTCATGCAAAATCGACTTGAATGAGCAACAAAACTACGCAGATCTCACCTGACTCTCTGATATATTACGGCACATGACACCAGGATGTTCAAGAATATCAAATCCTGTTTTTATTCGGTCCTTGCCTCTTTGGTCACTTTTCTCCGACCCAAATCCCTCAGATAATTTCAACTTCTTCGCATATTGAATCTTAAAGTCGTCAATAGATAAGATACATTTGAAGTCCTTTGGAGGTTCTTCGCAGGCACACTGGTATTTCTTATCAGATTCCGTCACTCCGGCACAACATTGCAAAGTGCAAGTGTCTGCATATAAAGAACAGGAAGTGAAGGAACTCCACTGGGATGGTTAAAACTGAAATAATATTAACGCCGTGCAATAAAATGTAAGTTAATATAACCACCTTCTTGCCCTCTGTAACGACCCGGAAAAACCCCATAGATTTGTTTTTCCCCGCTGCTTGTTTTTCCGTGTCGTTCCAAGTCATCATGGCATATGCATCATATCATCCACAAGATTTTATCAAATAAAATTATTTTTAATAAAAACTATTTTGTGCCTTCCCTCTCATATGGTTTATTCAACCCTCTTTTTATTTTTATTTTAATAAAATCCAAACCCCTCCTATAGGCCTCTCTCTCCCCTGGCCCAGTTTCCCCTCTTCCTTCTCTCACCCGGCGGCCCAACCCTCCTCCCTTCAGCCCACCACCACCAGCCCATCTCGGCCCACTTTTCCTGGACGAAGCGGTACGCACCACTTGTCGTCTTCTTCGTGCACGAGGATGGCGTGATCCTCCCGTGGTCCTCCCTTCCACCACCGCACCACCCCATCTCCACCTGCTCCCTCCCCTTCTTATCCCCTCCTCGAGGCCCCAGAAACCCTAGCCTCACCTCCTTCCTCACCTCGCGCCGCCACCTCTTCATCCCCACGTTTTTCTCTCTTCTCTGTGAGGTAACGAAGGAGCACACCACCACCTCCTCACCATGGCGCCGGCGCTCCAGGCCGCCCCTCGCTGTACCGAGACCACCAGAAGCTCCGCCGCATCTCGCTCGTCCTCCTCCCCAAGTGAATCGACCCGGGAAGCCTTGTACTGACGACAAGGACCCCGTTTCTCCGCCACGGCCACCGTACTCCGGCGTCGATTCCGGCCGCCCTCGTCCTCCTCCGGCCAAACCGAGCACACCTTCGGCTTCCTCGTGTTCAGGCGCACCTCCGACGCCTCTACCTCGTCCTGGTTCGTTCCGAATCGTGAGATCCGTGGTCGACCTGATCTCCGTCTGCCATGGTTGTCTTGGCCACGAGCTCTGCCTCGCCTGCTTCAAAAGCTGATGCGGCCCATCCTGTTCAGCATCCACGCAACAGCCCAGTGGTTGGTTGCTTCATCCTTGATCTACAGATCTTGAGTTCAAATCCCTGCACAGGCGTTTAATCCTTCTATTTTTTGTTTCCCTGTTTGTTGGATCAGATCTGCACCTGATAGGCCTCAGCCCAGATCCTCCCCTGGAGAAGCCCAACGCACGCGAGCAGCAGGTTGCAACCCAACGCCTGCACGTCTCTGTCTCCGCTTCAGACCAGATCCGGCCCAGGACAGTGCAGGTCCGGCCCGGTCCGCCCCTTCTTGTTTTGTTTTTGCAGAAAATGCTCAAATCTTGTAAAATCTATATCTTCTAAACTATAACCCCAAATGCAAAGTGTTCTATATGAATTTTGATCAGAAAAATATAAGGAACATGAATATGTCATCCATACATCTGTTTGCATCTCGCATCATGTCGTCCGATGATAGTTATGCATGTTCACCTCACATATATGCGGAGTATTTTGGATTTCCAACTATGGTTTCCCCCGCTCCGTTTAACTTGAAGTAGCGCACCCCTGCCATGATATGCCATGCTAATCAATACTTAACTTTGTCGGTAGAAAATGCAACTCCAACATAACTTGCTTGTCCGGGTTCCGACTCCGATTAATATGGATAAGTTGCATCGCACCATATCTCGCCATGCCATGCATATCATATCATGATCATGCCGATTCTTTATCCGTAGTAGTAAGACTTGCATACGTTGTGTGTTCCGAGCATTTGCTTCTTCCTGGATAGGATCACGAATTGTTGATGTGAGATACGACGAGTTCTCCGACAAGTTCTCCTCGCGACTTTTCACAGGCGAGCCCACCCCTTCACCTATTTTACTTTTACATGCTCTCTTGATCTATTGCTATCCTTATGTGCGATTCTGTTGTGTCACGTGTCCTACCCACTTGTTACCTATATGTCCGAGATACACCTCCTCGCCCTACCTATTGTTTGTTGTTTGCCGGCTTTGCGAGTCGTAGGCGTGTTTAGGCTCGTTGTTATCTCGATCCGTTATCGGGATATGTTGGGTTGTTGGGAGGTTTTCACATGATATATCATTTGTTGGAGATACACATGCTTTACTTAATTGTTAACAACTAAAATTGTAAGCGAGAGGCATCCGTGAGCCCCTTTGCGAAAGCATCGGAACTTTGACTCGCTAATGTCCCCTAGGACCCGAGTTCTTGTTATACTGTTCCGAGATTGAGCGCTCTACCCGTACGTGGGGAATGGGACCCCCATCACCCACTACCTTTCCTTGAGTCCGTTTATTGGGAGCCACAACCTTGGTTTTATTTGCCCATATGCACGATGCACGATTTACTTATGTTGCCTCCGGGTGTTTATATTCTGTTACGTACTCATATCGTGGAACGATTAGCGACGACGGAGTTGTTCACACTTAGCTTAGCCGTTGACACAAACCTCGCGGGTCCGTATCGGAGTACGGCCGAACTTCGTCACGGGTAGCTTAGCGGGGTGGCTCCCTTAAACTTTCTCTTGCATTGGGAACGGTCTTGTTGTGAGACTCCACCTGTAGTAAGTGGGTTCGAGCATGTGTATGGTTACATTTGGGCAACCCCTGCAGGGTGTACATCTTATCAATAAGCCGTGTCCGCGGTTATGGACGACTTGGAATTGTATAGCTTGATCATAGAACAACTTACACCTTATTTTCCTGTTGTTAATAATTTGCTAATAAAACTCTTTCAAAAGTGTGTGTGCCTTTGCAATACCTCTTGGCGAAGGGGATCGCATTGGCTGGGTTATGTTTGTGTAGTATTTATCCGTTACCTTGTGCGCTCTCTTATCTTCTCCGAGTAGACGGATGTTGTAGCGTGTCTCTATTGGATAGTAGCTTTGTCGTCGCTAAACTCCACATATAGCCGGGTGAAGTTTATACCTCCCACCGTGAGCATAGGCTGGTCTTGTCTCGCAAGTACGTGCCAATGGTACTTACCCTCGCCTTCCTTTCTTTTTGTCTCCTCCCCTTTTGTCGGCAACCGATGGCCCGACTTTGACAGTACGAGATGACGACGTTAGCAAGGTTACCCTTCCGGCTTGGCTCAGGCGGGGTTATGGACGCCATCGGTTATCTTCAGGACTCTTAGTCCAATTTGTATCTTGTCCGTACTCGGACGTATTCGCTCTTCTGTATGATTTGGATCTTTGTATTGTATATTTGTATCTTGACTCGTTGGAGTCGTTGTTGTAATATATGTATCTTGTCGGCTCTATTGTAATCCTGTTGTAATGTTACCGCTCGTGTTAATTCCTCCGGCATCACGTGTGTGATTCTTCGCGCACGTCGTGTCGGAGGGCGTCTCCGAATCGATATCATGCGGATTTCGGCGGGTTCGCCGGGATCCTCATGGTACCGGTTCCGGGCGTCACAAGTTGGTATCGAGCCCGGGTTTACGGTACCCCACTAGTCCGACTTGTAGGATAACCGTGCCAACGGACGTTGTTGTGTAGAGTGTCAAAATCTATTTTTTTAAAATTCGTTGGATAGATCTAATTAGCTCTGCATTTTTCTCCTTACCTCTATTCTTTCTCATCTTATCTTCGCGAGTTTTGAGTCTTCTCTCTTATCTAAGTTCTCCGAGTCTTAGTTTCCGACGTGGGTTGGACGATCTTTGCCTTGATCCTAATAGGTCCGATCTTCAGAGGATCCCGACGGAAGCACATCATCAACATCGGAGCAACAACTTCTTGTTAGTGGCGTCGACCAATCTACGTGGAGCAAAAACTCTTGTTAGTGGTGTCGTGGAGATCGACACGTCGTCAGAAGATCCGATAGTTCACCTCTCTTCCCCGTACCATGGCGTGGAACCTCGGGGCGAGGTTCCTTGTTAGTGGTGTCGATTGTAACGACCCGGAAAAACCCCATAGATTTGTTTTTCCCCGCTGCTTGTTTTTCCGTGTCGTTCCAAGTCATCATGGCATATGCATCATATCATCCACAAGATTTTATCAAATAAAATTATTTTTAATAAAAACTATTTTGTGCCTTCCTCTCATATGGTTTATTCAACCCTCTTTTTATTTTTATTTTAATAAAATCCAAACCCCTCCTATAGGCCTCTCTCTCCCCGGCCCGGTTTCCCTCTTCCTTCTCTCACCCGGCGGCCCAACCCTCCTCCCTTCGACCCACCACCACCGACCCATCTCGGCCCACTTTTCCCGGACGAAGCGGTACGCACCACTTGTCGTCTTCTTCGTGCACGAGGATGGCGTGATCCTCCCGTGGTCCTCCCTTCCACCACCGCACCACCCCATCTCCACCTGCTCCCTCCCCTTCTTATCCCCTCCTCGAGGCCCCGAAACCCTAGCCTCACCTCCTTCCTCACCTCGCGCCGCCACCTCTTCATCCCCACGTTTTTCTCTCTTCTGCGTGAGGTAACGAAGGAGCACACCACCACCTCCTCACCATGGCGCCGGCGCTCCGAGCCGCCCCTCGCCGTACCGAGACCACCGGAAGCTCCGCCGCATCTCGCTCGTCCTCCTCCCCAAGTGAATCGACCGGGAAGCCTTGTGCCGACGACAAGGACCTCGTTTCTCCGCCACGGCCACCGTACTCCGGCGTCGATTCCGGCCGCCCTCGTCCTCCTCCGGCCAAGCCGAGCACACCTTCGGCTTCCTCGTGTTCGGGCGCACCTCCGACGCCTCTACCTCGTCTCGGTTCGTTCCGAATCGTGAGATCCGTGGTCGACCCGATCTCCGTCTCGCCATGGTTGTCTTGGCCACGAGCTCTGCCTCGCTGCTTCAAAAGGCGATGCGGCCCATCCTGTTCGAGCATCCACGCAACAGCCCGAGTGGTTGGTTGCTTCATCCTTGATCTACAGATCTTGAGTTCAAATCCACGCACGGGCGTTTAATCCTTCTATTTTTTGTTTCCCTGTTTGTTGGATCAGATCTGCACACGATAGGCCTCAGCCCGGATCCTCCCCGGAGAAGCCCAACGCACGCGAGCAGCAGGTTGCAACCCAACGCCCGCACGTCTCGTCTCCGCTTCAGACCAGATCCGGCCCAGGACAGTGCAGAGTCCGGCCCGGTCCGCCCCTTCTTGTTTTGTTTTTGCGAAAAATGCTCAAATCTTGTAAAATCTATATCTTCTAAACTATAACCCCAAATGCAAAGTGTTCTATATGAATTTTGATCAGAAAAATATAAGGAACATGAATATGTCATCCATACATCTGTTTGCATCTCGCATCATGTCGTCCGATGATAGTTATGCATGTTCACCTCACATATATGCGGAGTATTTTGGATTTCCAACTATGGTTTCCCCCGCTCCGTTTAACTTGAAGTAGCGCACCCCTGCCATGATATGCCATGCTAATCAATACTTAACTTTGTCGGTAGAAAATGCAACTCCAACATAACTTGCTTGTCCGGGTTCAGACTCCGATTAATATGGATAAGTTGCATCGCACCATATCTGCCATGCCATGCATATCATATCATGATCATGCCGATTCTTTATCCGTAGTAGTAAGACTTGCATACGTTGTGTGTTCCGAGCATTTGCTTCTTCCCGGATAGGATCACGAATTGTTGATGTGAGATACGACGAGTTCTCCGACAAGTTCTCCTGCAGCTTTTCACAGGCGAGCCCACCCCTTCACCTATTTTACTTTTACATGCTCTCTTGATCTATTGCTATCCTTATGTGCGATTCTCGTTGTGTCACGTGTCCTACCCACTTGTTACCTATATGTCCGAGATACACCTCCTCGCCCTACCTATTGTTTGTTGTTTGCCGGCTTTGCGAGTCGTAGGCGTGTTTAGGCTCGTTGTTATCTCGATCGTTATCGGGATATGTTGGGTTGTTGGGAGGTTTTCACATGATATATCATTTGTTGGAGATACACATGCTTTACTTAATTGTTAACAACTAAAATTGTAAGCGAGAGGCATCTCGTGAGCCCCTTTGCGAAAGCATCGGAACTTTGACTCGCTAATGTCCCCTAGGACCCGAGTTCTTGTTATCCGTTCCGAGATTGAGCGCTCTACCCGTACGTGGGGGAATGGGACCCCCATCACCCACTACCTTTCCTTGAGTACGTTTATTGGGAGCCACAACCTTGGTTTTATTTGCCCATATGCACGATGCACGATTTACTTATGTTGCCTCCGGGTGTTTATATTCTCGTTCGTACTCATATCGTGGAACGATTAGCGACGACGGAGTTGTTCACACTTAGCTTAGCCATTGACACAAACCTCGCGGGTCCGTATCGGAGTACGGCCGAACTTCGTCACGGGTAGCTTAGCGGGGTGGCTCCCCTTAAACTTTCTCTTGCATTGGGAACGGTCTTGTTGTGAGACTCCACCTGTAGTAAGTGGGTTCGAGCATGCGTATGGTTACATTTGGGCAACCCCTGCAGGGTGTACATCTTATCAATAAGCCGTGTCCGCGGTTATGAACGACTTGGAATTGTATAGCTTGATCATAGAACAACTTACACCTTATTTTCCTGTTGTTAATAATTTGCTAATAAAACTCTTTCAAAAGTGTGTGTGCCTTTGCAATACCTCTTGGCGAAGGGGGATCGCATTGGTCGGGTTATGTTTGTGTAGTATTTATCCGTTACCTTGTGCGCTCTCTTATCTTCTCGAGTAGACGGATGTTGTAGCGTGTCTCTATTGGATAGTAGCTTTGCTGCCGCTAAACTCCACATATAGCCGGGTGAAGTTTATACCGCCCACCGGCGAGCATAGCTGGTCTTGTCTCGCAAGTACGTGCCAATGGTACTTACCCTCGCCTTCCTTTCTTTTTGTCTCCTCCCCTTTTGTCGGCAACCGATGGCCCGACTTTGACAGGTACGAGATGACGACGTTAGCAAGGTTACCCTTCCGGCTTGGCCCGGGCGGGGTTATGGACGCCACTGGTTATCTTCAGGACTCTTAGTCCAATTTGTATCTTGTCCGTACTCGGACGTATTCGCTCTTCTGTATGATTTGGATCTTTGTATTGTATATTTGTATCTTGACTCGTTGGAGTCGTTGTTGTAATATATGTATCTTGTGGGCTCTATTGTAATCCTGTTGTAATGTTACCGCTCGTGTTAATTCCTCTGGCATCACGTGTGTGATTCTTCGCGCACGTCGTGTCGGAGGGCGTCTCTGAATCGATATCATGCGGATTTCGGCGGGTTCGCTGGGATCCTCATGGTACCGGTTCCGGGGCGTCACACCCTCTTTGGTCACGAACGTGAGCCAGAATTAATTTACCCCTGTGGGGCCTTTGAGACCATGTAGTTTCCTGAGCTGGCTGCATGAGTTTGGCATGCCATGGTCATTATCTAAATGTTTTGAAAACAGAAAAATATAGAAAATACAAGAGCCATAGTTATGGATTTGTCCCTACAGATGGGATTTTTTTGGTTGATTTCATGATAACTTGTAACAGATATAACTAGTTGTCCGAAGAAGCTGAAATTTTGATGGCTTCGTTAATTCCAAGCCAACCTCTAAAAAAGAAGCTGAAGCACCACCATGCTGATTGAGGCACATATCATGTAGTACTGGTTATAAAAGTGCAGCACCAAAAAAGACAGTGCCCAACAAGTACAAAAGGTACTCAGAAGACGTTATTTTTATTTCTTCCAAAATTTCATAAATATCATGAAACCATTATTGTTGTTGTTATGTCGCGAAAGTAGAAGTGCAAAATTTTAGATTCTTCGTAAACAAATTTAACTGATTCAGGGTCATCTCTAAATCGCGAGAGGGAACATCTGGAATTTTCTATTTTCCAACTTAAACTGAGAACTTTGCAACCTGTGGAAAACAATAAAGCCGAGGTATAACTAAGTATGTCGCAGTCTCTCATTCCAACGATTCGACAAAAGAAGTGTCTCGTTCAGATCTGGACTTACTTTGCAAACTAGATTGTTTGGAATTGAAGAGTTGGAAGAAATGGAATCCTCCTCCTTCTTCATATTCACTTCCAACTGTTGTGCAATGTCGGCCAGGATTTTGCCACTGCAATCTGTAAGACATCTCCGCTTTTGGGCATTATTTTTTAAATCTCTCCAAATACCCTCACAGCGCGACAAAACATCAGATTCGCCTACCAGCCAGCACAAGTGCCTAGAGGAAGAAAAACAGAGTTGGTGTTAATATATTGTTCGGTGTCAACAAAAAAACTCATAATTAGCATAAATACATGGTCTGTACCTTGCACATGTAAGAGCGGCGTTAATACAATTATCCTTCACAAAATCTAGCTCAACACGATCTTTAACATTTGTTGATATAATCGTCACATCAAACCATTCTTGTTGCAAGCTGTCAATGGATTTCACATCCAGATTAACTTTAGCATGCATCTCATCACTATATCTGAGTTGTCTTCTAACTATATTTGCTTCCTTGCTTGACAGGCATATAACACAAACTTTCAGCCTTCTACGAGCAATCATTGGACCTGACACAATTCAAAGAAACTGAAGTAACTGCACTGTACAAGACACTATTTCATCAATCATGACAATTAATTCCTAGGCAATCTTTGTAGAAGACAACAGCTAGCAAGTACTTGAGCATCTCTAACAAACACGAAATTTTTTTGTCATTCATAGCAAGAATATGGCAGGGGGCCCTTTTAGCAAATTTGAAGCTCAGTGGAAATCGCGTGATGTTGATATGGAGGCGATACAATGTTACAATGGAGAAGAAAATAAGGGAATGGATGCCAGTTATTCCAAATTACCTACCTTTGTATAGCATCTCAACTAGCATCACAATAGCAGCAGACTGGATAGTAATTTTCCCTTGATGCCTCCTTTTATCCACAGCTCGGATGTTGAAAAATGAAAAAGCTGGCTGCTCTAATAGTTTGAATTCTTCATTGTAGCCATCTGTGGTATCTTCACCATTCACCAATTTGTCTCCATAAAAGAGTTTGTTAGGAAATTCAACAAGTGAATAATGCATTTCTTGTTGCTCTCTCAGCATGTGCTTTTTCGAACATAGAGGTTGCAGCCTTTGGAATAAGTTTGTACTGAATCCTGCTTCTTCCCAAACCTAACAATTAAACAAATGAAGTCCGATTGAAATAGTCACAAAAAAACATAGGATTGGTTCATTTCAAAACCTGAAGTAGTGGAAATGCTCGGAATAAACATCTATAGAACATTAATCACACTATAGCTTCACTTAAACAAAGGCTCCTTTTCGAAAGAAACTTAAACAAAAGCTAAACTGTGGATTTAGTGTGATCCTTTCAGCACAGCAAGTTGGCAAGAGTTTGCATTTATATTAAATTTAATGGTTGGCACAGTATTTATCCCTTATTTTATATTTTCAGTATTGAATGCAAGACATATATCAATCTAGATATACAAAATATTGTACCTTGCTTTGAACAAATGGCTGTAGGTGTTTATGATCACCTAAGAATATAGTATGCCTCAGCGGAAGAAGGAGAGGTATAAGGAGCTCATTATCATTAATCAGACCGGCATCACCGACTATGAACGCATGAAATGGCTCCATGTGGATCCCATGCAATTGGGAAGCACAGACGGTAGTTGATACCACAACAAGCGAGTATTTGATACAAAATATCTCTAGCTCGGACCTGCTTCTTGGCTTTGGTAATATCAACGAGTTGCAGAGGCTATTTAACAATCTGATACACTCCTCCCTTGTTTCATTTAGTTTCTGTCCAGTGCCATATTCATTGTCTTCGGCAGGTAGATCAGTCTGGGCCACAAGACCAAAAGCTGTGTGGACAATGCCATCAGTTAAACGATCATTATGGATCAGATCTTCAAAACGGGCCATGGTGTCAAGCAAGTTCGCTGTCCTCTTAAGATCAGAAACACTTGTGCAAGCTTGGGGAATCTTTTTTATTATGTAGTCCAAAATATTCCGAAGAAGAACATAGATATTCTTAAACCTCTCCCTGAAAGAAATCAATGTGAATTGCAAAAGCCCAGTTGTCTTGCAACGTGTACAACTTTCAGGACATTCACACTGGACATGATAATATGCGCCCAGGCCTAGAAGAAGCGCCATTTCCTCCGCCCAGGCTTTCCACATCGTCAGGCAGCAAAATAGTTCATGACTTTGTTGACCTAAAGACGATGTATGTAATGTTTTCTGGTTCTCTGGATTAAATATGTTATTCAAAGCCAGAACATTAGAACAATCATCCAATTGTGTTAAGAACTCAGAAACTTGAGTTACTGATGGGAAGCATATCAAGATTCTCAGCTTTCGAGCAACCAACACTTTGACGATCTCAGCTATCAGAGTATGTTTCCTAGTCCCTGGAGGTGTACATACTAATTCAGTTCTGGTCTTATGAACACAGTTGACAATTGAAAGTAAAGACTCCACGGTTTGCACATCTGTATTGCACTTGGAGATTTTATCACAACTCTTACACTTGTTATTTATCTGCAAATCATAACCGGACAGAATATCTTAATCAAAATTTATTTGAGACATACCATACGAAAACAGCAGAAAACAAAAATGCCATTCAACAAAAGATAGAAACTAACTTACCGTTTTCTTGAAGTCCATAATTGCTTTGATAGCAGGATTATTCTTCTGATCAATAAATGAAAGAACTTGAGAGATCTTCATTTTGACAGTCAAGTTGGTCAAGAAAGTAGCAAATCTCAGTTCTTTAGGTTGAATTTCTCTGATACGATTCTTTGACAGAAGAACATTAAAGCTTTTCTGGTAAGAGGTATCCTGGCCAATTTTAATGGCCACTAGATGACCCGTTGCGCTATCGCGCAAATAGCAGAATCAACTCGGAATTTAAAACATAAGTTTTAACCTATCTTACTATTAAGAATAGACAAAGTTAAGTATGTACAAAATCACCGGTAGATACATAGGCATTACTCTATGACAATGTCAAAGAGCTTGATTTTCCTTCCAAATCAATTCATTCCAACAAAAAAAATATTACCAACTGTAGCAACTTTTGCATCATTTGGAAGATCTGCTCCTAACAACATAATCTACGATGAGAAAAAAATGTCAAATAAGTTTTTAGTTTTAGTGCCTTACATTACTAACGCGGACTTTTGGCTCTCGCGGTGCTACACACCCACCCCAAAAATTGTAGTAATTTAAAAAAGCGAAAAAAAATGAATCTTCGTGGAAACCAAGGATGATCAAGTTAATACTCGTAAAAAAATGTTTGGAAAAGAAATGATTCCTATGATATTCAGGGAAAAAAAATTATGATGAATATAAAGTGAATAGTACCTAGTCATGGGCCATTTCGAGTTTGTTTTGCCCCGGATACAATGAAAGTAATTCCCTAGGGAAATATTTTTATACAAATACAATACCTGATCATCTTTGATTTCAAAAAAGTTTGATTTTTTAACTTTTTTATTTTATTTTTCCAAGTATGGGGGTGTGTAGCACCCGAGAGCCACAATGCATTTCTCCTAACATTCCTCGCTATTGACCTTCCTTCTAACACAAAAAAATCTCTGGTGGAATAACACGACTATTGATGCAATATCAGACCTAACTGATCAGTAGATGTACAATCCGGAAGGAACAAGAGAAACAAAACAATTGCTGAATGTACTAAGTAGATGGTTTCGTAATTGAATGGAGCAGGTTCAATTCCACAAAATGACTGATTCACAAACTATGGTAGGCAGAAACATAAATGGCATGTTTCAGCTTACCAATGTGGAAATAATATCACTATATCAATATTCTGAAAAAAGAAAAGCAATAATAATCAACAAAGCTGAATTCAAAGACAAAGGGGCACAACCGCACAACTGAGCAGCATACATGATCAGGTGATATCACCAACAAAATCCAGAAGTCAACACAGAGACCAAGTCAAGGTGCTTGAGTTTTAGATGATTTTTAACAAACTCAGGAGCATGCAAAACTTTTGAACACCCCATGGCTCCACACCCATACTTCTATCCACGATTCTCATCCATAATTTTCTTCACATAGGGTTCTATAATTTCTGCATCAGTTCTGCACATAAAAGAGAAGAGATTTACAAACCTATGGCTTAATTTTAGATCGCTCAACTGTTACTATGAGAGATTTAAAGACTGCTAATTTACAAACATGGGGTGCAGCTCTAGTGTGTTAAAAAAGGGATTCTCTTTCAGTATGTTAAAAAATTACTGCTAACACAAGTTGCATTTTATGAAGAATTACTGAAGACAATTCTATCTATTCCTTTAAGAAACATTAAATATACACTGCTATAGAACTATTAGCGCTAGATAGTGCTTGATCAGAAGATTCAGACAAAAAAAAGTCAAAGATCGCCCGGATAGAAGATGATATTCTCATACACAATCAGAGAGAGCAGAAGACTATGCATATGCTAGGGTATAATAAGTCATCTTAGCATAATTAATCTTGTTTCAAACCACAAGTAAAACTACAGGTTAAAAGAGAAACGAATTCTTAATGGATATGCCTTGTGGCTTTAAAACTTTATGCAAACGAGCGCATCAAGTGGCTTTTAAAATGCACAGCACATGATCATGTGATGAATTAAAATGTGTAGTGTAAGCAGTAAGTTGAGGCAGTATTGGCGTACATTTATCTTCCCATGTCACCGAAAATAATGGAGTAGTAGTATCTACAAGGAGGTGTTGTGAAGATTTAGGCTTGCGCCATATAACTTTTCCATTATATAGTACTAGTATCTACAGGGGAAAAATTGCGTTGTCAGAACAATAGTGATGGCAACTGAGATAACTATTTGGAAGACAAAATTTGTTCCATACACACCGAAAGGGAAATGGGCTAAAATACCGCCTCATCAATTCAGAGCTCTTTATACGTGCAACATCAATTCCCTTGTATACTCTTTGAAATGAACAATGCATTTAGCAGTACAAAGGAATTTAATCACTGGAAAGGTTAATTAAATCGACATCCTTGCCTTTTGTTAATGTGCAGGTTGCATACACAGATCAGATTGCTAGTATATGAGTGCAACATCAATTCCCTTGTATACTCTTTGAAATGAACAATGCATTTAGCAGTACAAAGGAATTTAATCACTGGAAAGGTTAATTAAATCGACATCGTTGCCTTTTGTTAATGTGCAGGTTGCATACACAGATCAGATTGGTAGTATATGGGCAACAAAAGGATATGAGACTGGGTTGTACCTTGTTTAACTGAAGAAGTCTGCGATTTTTCTCGGCAGCAGCAGCAAGCAGGAGCGGTGGCTGGCGGCTTCAGCTCGGGAAAGACGCGTCTTTTGCTCCGGCAGCAGCAGCTCCCCGTCGCCAGATAAACACTGTAGTATAGGCCCATAGGATAAACTGATCCTAAGGTAGACTCCAATCCTACGATAAGCATTTGTTCACTTAGAATCTCCTGTGCAATTCATAAAGTTTACATACACAAAATAAGCATAGCCAAATGCTTCTGATTCTGACAATGCAAAGAACAGCTAACCTGCACATCTACTCAGTTTCTAGAAAAACAATTATAACAGGGAGTGCAGATACAAACAAGCAGCGATGCAACCGGTGCATGTAAGCAAGAATAAGAAGGATCTACTACAACATCGGTCACATTCTGCTCTCGGGAAAAACCAAAATACCACACATAAACCTAGATATGAGCACTCCACGAGTATATACCTTAGTCACTCCAGAGAAATAGCCAAGCACCAAAATCCTAATCATAAAAACCCGTCACCATTGACAGCTCAGCCAACTCTACACCACCTTGCTTGTCAAACTGGAGAACACAATAGAAGACAGGGTCTCAATAGTCAGTAAGATTATGGAGTCATGATTATTGCGGTTGATTGGTAAGAACAAATTTCAAAAGAAGCTAGGTTTCCCACGATGCAAATCTTGCCACTGAATTAACAGAACAGGCCACGAAAAAAACTAATGGATCAAAATTATGCGGTGCTTAATCTCAAAAGGAAGATGGGAAAAACATACGTGAAATCCTCATTGTCAACACCTAGTATTAGATCACCAGCATGAATCGGCATGATCACCATCGCTGCTCAAATGCACCCTCGGGAATGCGCCGGCGTCCACGCCGACATTCAGTTGAGGAGCGCAGACAACAAGGATGACGAGATGTCTGAACCAAGCATGTGGTGGGAAAACCTACAAGCAGTGAGGCCACCTCATCTTAGCCATGATCACATCCTGAGATACAAGAGAAAGAACACAACCACAAACTAACATCTCAAATCGAGATGAATCCTTCTAAAAATCAAGAAATAGGAGAGAAGGGGCGGTGTTGATTGCCTACCTTGCCCCTGTGAGACCACCAAGCCCTGCCATGAGTTGGAAGAAGAAGCTCAGCTCAGAAGGGGTGAGGAGGGAGATGTGCTCATCTTCGTGAGGGACAGAGCCGGGCCAACATAGCCCCTCCCTGATCCTCCAACTCCGTCGCTGCACCACTTCTCTAGCTCCCTCCTCCCTGCTCAACCTCCAGAACCACCTATCTCTCCCGTACAGAAACTGATATAGTCTAGACATCAATCAGTCTAAACACATGAAAATTAAAGTTGGAAGGGATGGGAAATGGCAGCCTATGTGAACTAATTACCTGGCTGATATATTTTTGATGTTGATATATTCTAGGCTGCAACATAAATTTAAGAAGTTGATATGCTCCAGTATACTGTACTTGATAATCTGCAGAGTCCAACATTACCATTTGTCTTAATATGCAGCAGAAGGGAAGAAAAACGCATGAAAATAGCAGAAGGTATTTCAAGGACATGGGACACACACTACTTAGAGGACAACTAAGAAAATGATATCGACCAGCATGTAGTACAGAAACCAAGTATTCTCTTGATATAGATCAGACAAATATAGAAAGAAGCAGACAATAGATGCAGCGGAGCCACGTAGTCAAGAGAGAATAATGGTATCTTTGCCATCTTTACTCGCATTAAAAAGGAAGATAAAGATGGGAATCCTACTCGATCCAAATATCAAGAATACTTTCAGCTGAGCAAGTATATTGGACAACCAGCTAAGAGCATCAACAAATCAAGCAATTCACTGACAGAAAAGAGGGAGCGGTGTAGTACAACTCCAACATAAAGACGCCAATGGAAAAATTGGGGAGCCCAGTTCTTGCTGTGAACATCACTAAAAAAATGGCTCTGGAAAAAGGAGCCTGTTTCTTTTCCAACCAACTTTGGTAGGACAACAAATTAATTGAAAATTATTAGGTATCACAACCTTTCTACTAAATCAACAAAACAACCGTGCATGTACCTAGCAGGGTAAAATTCCCTTTTTCCCGCGGATCAATATAACAAAGGCAGCAAGAAGCAGATGCATGAAGTCAATGTTACTCGCCGGCATGAAAATGAATAAGCACTAACTAATACATGATTACTTACAATAGTGAAGGAGCGAATTGAACCTGCGGCAAGGCGAGCTCATCAGAAGGTTAAATGTGCCAATTTGAGCACCTTGCATGGAAGATGAGAAGGGAAAAACTGACATGCATACAGTTTGAAGTGCCACCATGTGCAAACGTCCTCCATATTAATGCTTTCAGGGACCGTTACTCAATACAAATCTGAATGCAAAAAAGATACAATTGGCGGTCAGCTTATTTGACTCTTTGAAATACTCCTTATATGCCACCTAGGAAAATCCATCTCTTCAAATAACCACACATGCCAATGTCACTCATGAAACTCTATGCGGCCTTATTATTGTTGCAACACGTCAACATACGAAAGAGGATTTCAGGTTACCAATATCTAAAAAATTAGACAAACATGTAAGTGATAGGAAGAATCAATCTTGGCCCACTGACAGAGCATACCAAAGAAACAAGATGTAACAAAACTGCTTGCACTTCTCAACCCATGGAGAAAAGACCTGAAACGGTATTAAAGTGCATAAACAAGTAAGAGCATGTAGGATTACAATATGTTTGCACGGACTGATAGAGCAGCGAGCAAGCGAATAAAATTTCCAACATTCTCAATACACTCAAGCTCTTCTTCGTAATCTTCTTCAGTACATTCCAGCTTCTCAAATCGTGCTGCTGCAAGTATTATTATCAGGTTTTGCACAAAACATAGTTAAGAATATAGACAACACAAATTAGAGACATCATCATCACTCACCAAACTCTTCTGGGTTAACACAAATATTGTCAAAGCACTCAACTACTGTTGGTGCAGAATATAGGCCACCAACTGAATGTTGTAACTGTCGTTGATTCTGAACTGACAGTCGGTTCCCCTAAAAGTGTCACCATTGATCGCGTAGGGTTAAATCTTACAGTGTTACATATGAAATCAGTGGAGCAGAAATATAAAAACTACAGGATCATAAACTGTCATGAAACAATTGACTACCCATATTAAATTATATAAGCTTATGACACAGAGTACAATTGCATTATTCCTCAATAGAGGAAACATGAACCTTAGAAATTGCAGGCCTCTTTCACAGCCAAACGAGTGAGAAAAGTTTTTACCGCATCGGACGGTTCTAGTGAAAAGCGGGAGGAGCAATTTACTGTGTGGCACCGATCGGACGACCAACGAGCGTTTGCCCCTTTGGATGGCCTGCTTGGCCGGGTAGGCTAGCGCCCTTTATATGAAGAAACAAGGGACAGCCAGTAGTCTCCCACCATGTGATGCATTCACTTCACAATAGCCATTGTATTGTGCAAATAAAATGCATATCACATACAAAATGCCATGCACCAGTCATCTAGCACCTTCGGTCACACAATTTAATAGAACTTTGCAGTCCAAGCCTCTAAAATGATATTGCTATTTTCTAAAATACAGGGCAATCCTCCCAAGACACGATAAAACGTGAATATAATTAATACCTGGAAAGCAGTATTATAGGCGTCACTGCCATTTACACAGAAAAAGATAAACTGCACTCGCAATTTTTTAGTCCTTGCTATTTCCATGATATGTGGGGGGCTGATGCACGCAAGACTGCTGCATAATCCCATGGTAATTCATCAAAAAACAGGTAGCTCCCAACAACCAAAACAACAACATCTTCTTCTCTGATCCCGTGCTGCTTCCTTAAAGTTTCTTGAGAATGTGATGTGCCATATCCTTTAGCAGCCCAGATATCAACCGGGGAACCAGAAATGACCAAGAAATTCCCAGTATCAAGGGGAGAGTATAACAACTGAAATCAGATAGGTAAAATCAGGTATAAGCTATGTCCATATTTAATTTAATTATTTCAGAATATAAAGTTGAGACGGCACATACAGGGAGGTGGTTATCTGGAAACACAACATAAGTGCATGCATTAAAATGAGCTCGCCAATCTTCAATATGATTTGGAATGGACAGATGCAACTCTGGATAATTTCTAAGGTGTTGTCCAAGAGCATCATCATGAATAAGCCAAACCACTGGTAGAAATTGAAAAGGTTCCTGCATAAGACTGAATACAACATAAACGCAGTTGAAGAGCAAACAGATGGTATGACAATGGGGAGAGAAAATCGATAGTAGTAAAACAAAACAATAACTCATTTAATGACATTAACTTTATTTAAATAGCTATATTAGAGAGCAACTTTCAGTGCAACTGGAATGCTTCTAGTACAACCAAAATTATTTTATTCTGGGAAGATTTGTCTTTGTCACTGACCTGCACTGCAACTTTTATCATGTGCTAACATGAAATCATGTACAAACTTTCACACAACTATTAAGTGCAACTCAATAATTAATCAGAACTCAGCAGCTAGATAATGATGATACTTAAAAGGTCCTATCATTTGCTTACAAGCACAGCATTGTATCTACAAAATCAGGCGTAGAAAGTAAAAGCACAAACGTTAGTATATAAAGACATAAAAATATCATGAGCTCCATGCTAAGTATTTGGTACTCACTTTAACCAATCGACAGACTTCAACTTGTCAATTCTCACGATATTTACACGACAAATAGTTCTCCAAATGTCATGAGCTTTCCCATAAGAGAATGCTAAAACCTGCTCCATAGCAACTCAGTCAATGAGAAACATCATGAAGTGTTCTTAACATATGGTAGATTGACCGCCAACAATAACTGGACTTCACCAAACAAGCAATCTGTGCACAACATTGCGAAGCAACTCACCTCGACCTGGTAACCCAGCCCGACAAGACTTTTCGCTAAAGTAGCGAGCAAGAGGGACTCTGCATCTATGTTCATAGTTCCCACAACCTGAAACAATGCAAGAGCCAAAGTCAACTCCGTGGCATGCAGCTGCAACATAAACAATCCATACATGTTGAGGTTTGGCCAATAAAAAAACAGCTACGCAAGCAAACACGAGGTGCATCTATCTAGGTAAGCATGTCTGTTCCTCTGTCCAACAGTATCTGATCGGTACAGGAATAATGATAGATAACGGCAGTGATACCAGCGACTGAAACGATCGGCAGGCATTTCACTTGGGGTAAGTCCAAGGCGAGGTCCGGTAGATGGATTACAAAATGGGCATTTCCTCACTGGAACCGAAACTTAGGAGCTAAATGCAGTGAAGCTGCTAATAAGTTTTGTTTAAGGAGCAGGGGAAGCGAGGGAACAGGAGCACTCACGAGCGCCGGTCCGACGGGCTGGAGGCTGGGCCACCACCGGCGCGCGGATCTCGCGGCCTCGAGCCGGCTCTGGCCGTCGTACGCGCGCAGCACCATGCGCGAGGCGGAGAACCGCATCGCCCCTCCCCCGGCGGCGGGTGGCGCCAGGGCGTCCTCCCCATCCGCCGTCGCGTCGCCGTCGCCGATGGGGAGCAGCTGCTAGACGACGAGCAGGGAGGCCGTGAAGAGCGCGACGAGGAGGGCGAAGAAGAGGTGGCTCGGCCGGCACGACAGCCCGGGCCGGCGACGCGGGTTGGGGGAGGAGGAGAGGCGGCGGCTCGGCGGCGCCATTGGGGAGGAGGAGAAGAGACGAGGATTGGGGGAGGAAATGAGGGCCGGGGATTGGGTAGCGTGGTGGAGGCGATCTAGGGTTTCACCATGGAGAGGAGAACGAAGGCGACCGAATGAGCGGGCGTGCGTCCCTCTCACCGTCGGGCCCTGCCATAGCCGGTCCCACGCGTCATGGACTCTTTCAGAAGCTGAACGAGTGAGAAAAGTTTCACTAAATCGGACGGCTGAGGTAGAAAGTGGGATCTGAAATTTACTGTACAGAGCAAAACGTGCGGTGCAGATCGATTTGCCCCTTTCAGACCCCCTGGTTGGGAGGGTAGTCTAGGGACATTTATAGGAGAAATCCCAAGACAACTAAGGCTCGTGTTAAAGCCTTTCTCCAAGGGTGATACATAGCTCAGCAAGAAAATATCATTATCATTTGAAATATGATTACATCCTGCCTCCATGGATTTCTCAAGACTGATATCAATGTAGTAACAACAGGTCCCACATTTTTGGGCAGAAGATATATGAAAGATCGCAGGCTTTGCAACAGTTTCCCATCCTGATCTTATCATTGCTCTTGTTTCTTCTACTAAATATTGACGGTGTATATCTTGAAACTTCTCAGCTGATTCATATATATGAGAAACTTTGCTGACCTGAGTTATGAAAAAAAGAATATGATATCATGTTCTGAAATCTGAATACTGTATTCTATGGATGTATTGAAATTCTGTAATTATTATAATAGATAGGGAGGGGTGATAAATTACCTTGCTTTTGCCAATACTGTCATTGTCGATGTCATTAATACTCCAACATAGAACAATATCGGATAAGAAGGAGGTTACTTTGCCCACTTGTTCACCTGTAAGTCCCGAACTGCTGCAAACGATCTCCTCCTGCTCCATTTGCTACAACAAAAGCAAATTCTGTATCAAGAAGTGCACAGAATGATATATCTATATATATAGTAATCACAGATGTCTGATAATTTCATTAACAGTACAATAATTGAATTATTGTCTGCCAATAGTGAGCATGTCATGCATCCACAATTCATTATGTCATAGTCTTCATTAGAGTGCTAAGCAAATGGATTTTTCAAACTACTCCATCAATACTTTGAGATATAAATAATCGCAGCGCGGGAAATCCTGATTCAGGAGAGAAAATAACAAAAGTTTTAGCCTTCTTTATTGAAGTTGATGTAAGGCAACGATGCCAAAATCATTAACATGTAGAGTACATTTTAACACTCACAGATATGGAAAAACCATTGCAAGATAATAATTTAACACCTACAACTAACTCCTCATAATGTTTGAAATATGCTAGAGAGTTGGTGGACAAGTATGGGAGAAAGATCAAGACAATGAGATGCAAATGCAAATCTACGCTGAAGGTGCTGAAGATGTTTCGAACATTCTTTGTTTTTCTTTTCTCAAGTGTGTGCAGTACTTTCATGGTTCATCTGAACAAACCACTGTAATAAGACACTGTTGAGGCCTTGTGTGCTTCAGGTTGCATAGGCTGGGGATTTAAAACTCTCCCATCATAAAAATAGAAATTAGACTAGATGAATATACTCAGACTCGCAACATTCTACAATTCCCCGGTATGCGAAATCATTGACAGACTTGTAAAATGCTGAAACAACATACAGAGAAGCACCACCACACAGCGCGCAAACATGTAATATATCAGAATGTGGACGCCCAAACTTTCCATACATAGAACTGAACAAAGTTTGGTTCGATTAATTTGCCTATTCATGCAGGCTTACGTGGTTCGTGAATACAGTACTTGTTATATTATTACATGATGACTAAAGTAGACACCTTCATGCAGGCTTACAGTGGGTTTTTGCATCCAGTGGGTTCACACAACCCAGCTAGGCGAGACACAAGCTCTTGATTAGCCTATGTCCTACCAAAAATGCAAGTATATTACTCAACGATGGATGAATAGCACGATTCGCGGGCACACAATCCAGCGAGCCGACGCCCGCATCCACATCCACATCCACCCATGGCTTAGATGAAACACGAATTCAATCTAGCAACATACACAAGGTAAACCGAGCTTGCTCGTCGATGGAGGTAGCCGAAACATAAAATCGGGAGAAAACCGCTCCAAACTTCATCGACCCGTCGCAAACAGCACCGGAAAGGTAGGTCGGCGTAGGCGCGTGGCTACCGAGGAGGCGAGAGTGGGAGGGGGTGCGTGCTTACTTACCCACGCTTACGGAAGCGGGAAGGCGGGAGGTCGGAGGAGCAGCGGGCGGCGCGGCGTAAGATGCGTGCGCTGCCGATTTCGTCAGCGTTGTGCGCCCGCGCCGGAGCGGAGGACGTCTGCCTGCGAGCGCGCGGAGGGGAAATGTTAGTGCGCCGCGAAACCTAGGAGGAGCGAGGAGGAAGCGGGTGGGAGGGCTGGAGCGAGGTCCGGACTAACCGAGGAGGGATCAGCCTGCGGACGTCGCCGCCTCGCCGGTGCTGGCAGCGGCAGCGGCAGCAGTCGCGGTGGTCAGCAATCCGTCACCCCAGTCCTCGGCGACGCGAAAGTGTAGGAGCACATCGTCCTCTTCTTCCTGCAAATCCTTCCCTCTCTCCCCTCTCGCTCCCGTCGCTCCCCCCGCGGGGCGACCGGGGCGCCCCCCGTCTCCCTCTCCTCTATCCCCCACCCTTCTCCTTCCCCCCCCCCCCCCGCCGCCGCCGGCGGGAGCCACCAGGCAAAGCCCGGGCGGTGCTGGCGGCGGCGGTTTTCTCCTCCCACCGCCTGCTGGGAAGGCCCGACGGGGCGGGTCTCGCCCTTGCCGCGGTGAGGCGCGTCGGTTCCGGCTCGGGCTGGCGTTGCTCCGGTCGTGGAGGGCCGTGTGGTCGGCGACTGCAGCGTGGCGCGGTCGTGCGCGGCGCTGCTCGGTCCGCCGGCGGCTGCTGGGTCGCCTAGGGTTGGCGTGTGGCGGCGGGATCTGGGCCTGGGGGCCCAGATCTGGGCCTGCCAGGGCCTGGCCGGATCTGGCTGTTGGTCTGCTCTCGGGCCTGATCTGGGTACAGAGGCCCCGGATCCGACGACCTGGCCGCTCACTGCCGTGGGAGTCCGGCGTTCTCGGGCTCTCCGACGGTTTTGACGTCGCTTGGGGGCGAGGTTCTTGTCGGCTATCCGGGATGGGTCCCTGGGCCGGCGCATGCTTGCCGGGTAGGCAGTGTGCCCAGTACTGCTGCTGCTCCCGCGGCGGTAGTCTGGTTTCCCTCCGACCAGTTTGCGTGTGCGGTGTGCCGGCGACTCGGGGATGGTGAGGTCACTGGGTTGCTGCCGATTTAGCGTCGTTGACGTCTAGATCTGGGTCTGGCCGGGCATTGCTAGCCAGCGTTTGCGTTCACCCTGCGGATGAGTCTAGCTGGGGCTAGTTCATAGTGCGGCTTTGGTTGGGGGCGCGGCAGCGATTACTGCCTTGTCTGCTCTACGTCCTCGCGATGGCGACCAAAATTTTGGTCGGGTTTGGACCTCGGCGAAAGCTGCACATGGTTGTGGCCTGTGCCGGTGACGGCGTCACCTGCGGGTGTCGCTCCCTTGTTGAAGGCGTCCCGATGATGTCTCCTGTTCGAAGTGATGGACTCTGTCCCTCCGCCCCAATCTGCTCTCCTGGGGCCCTCACTTTGTGCTTGCTTCTCTAGTAGTGTCTTGTGGATCACCCTGTGATCTCTGGCTGGTGTCACAGCCCACTCGCAGCATCGGCCTGGCTGCTTTTACACAGTTTGCTGCGGTAGTTGATGCCCTTCCTAGCGCCTTGGGGGGCTTTGCTAGGGCGGCGTCTGGTCGTAGCTTTGCCGGTGTGCTTATCCCAATGCCGGGGGAAGATGTTGTTTTCTTGGTCTGGACCTAGCCCGAGCTCCAGGGGTGGTGGCTCTCGGGTCTGGCTGAAAACTTTGCAGGACCTGTGTTTCTGCCGACGACGATGACGCATTCTCGCGCCATTCACCTTCTTGGAGGCGTCGCCGCAAGACCCCCTCCTTTGGTTCCTCAAGCTCTGCTAGGTCGTCGGCCCGTCGTTGAGTTCCTCATGGGTTGCAGTCTTGGTGCGGTGGAGGTTTGTTGGTGTGGACTTGGTCGTCATTGCTCGGTGCTTGCGTGAAGACAAGGCTCCCTCCATAGTTTAAGCTGACGCTTCAGCTCGACGTTATCTGTGTTGTCTTCTGTTTTGGGTTCCGTTGTGTGCTTGACGCGCGTGTGTTGTAATTTCTGGTGTAACTCCTAGCCGGTTGATGGCTTTGTTAATTCAAAGCCGGGCTCATTTCGAGCCTTCCGTCTAAAAAAAAAAGTGTAGGAGCATGGTCTATATGAACCGAGGCTCGTTGGCGACAGGATGGCGAAATCCAGCTACGGCCCATTGCGAGCCTCAATGATTGGGCCTGGCCCGAGACTGCCCCGTTCAAGAGCAGTGGCATGCCCACAAAACCGAACAGCTACAACTACAATCCACTCGGACAGTTTTTTTTCTTCCAGTGATAAAATTACTACTACCCTCTGTCCATAAAAGTATGTCAAAAGTTTGTTTAAATTTGAATGTATCTAGACACTCTAGATACACCTGAATTTTGACAAATCTTTGACAACCTTTTGTAGACGGAGGGAGTATTACTAATCAAACTGTGCACATAGGGTGGTCGTGCCTTCTTCCGTGGCATTTGAGTGCGGCGCTATCACGTCTTCCAGAGTAAAGTCCGTGTGCTCAAAGTGTCGCGTGTCGAAACCAACCGCGCTGCATAAAAAGACTAGAGGGCGCTCGGTTAGTATCCTCCAGAATTTGTTTTGCCCTAGCTAGTCATCCTTCATCAGAGTACAAGTGTGCAAACAACTGTCGTACGACATGGATTAACCTCATTGTTCTTCTGACCCACTCCCTGTTCTTCTGACCCACTCCCGTTTTCAAACGCGCAGACATCAACTGAAAAAAAGTGGCTGCCTAATTAAAAAGAACATTCTGCTCAAATTCAAACAATCAAAAGCGGAAAAGATAAAAGGCGCACACTACAAGAAATCGTCAAGGAAACTGTATAGACACCTAAAACGATGGAGGTTTCGGTTCGGAGATTACACTGCCATCCATGTTGGATAAAAATGTCCATCGCTGCATCCTTCAGTCATGTAGGCACCTCCATAAATATGTTGCGATTTTTCACACGTTGTAGAGACGATCATGCATAGAGAAAAGTTGTCTTGCATAATAGAAGAAATTTTATCACTAAAATCTTGTCATTTTCACATAGCCATAGTGGTTAAATAACGACAAGCATTCTCATCCTAATAAGTATTTTAAACATATGATGCACACCATTTAGTCAGTTGCCAAAAATATTTGCAACGCTGCGTGACGAGTATAAGGTAAAACCTACTTGGATGACTAACATATAGATCTAGAAAATTTGCACCGGAAAAATAAGTGATTATTGGTATCGCCATGATGATAGAAAACACACTTTGTACTTTGGTGCCAATTATGTTTTAAAAGGTTGTCTTTGGTAAATATTTTACTCTCTTCTAAAAATACCATGCAAAAAACCTTAGTCTTCAGCGCAATCTTCATTTTATAGATTTTTTATTATTATCCACGTTTGGCTCTATTGAAGCTCTATACATAGAGTACAAAGAGAATTTGCCGCTCTCATGTAGATTCCATCAAGATACATCATTCCTTGCGTTAAATGGATCAAAGCAAAGCATTGGAGCATAGCATTCCATGAAGAAAGCCGAGGATCAACAAGATCTATTCTGAAGCCAGTAAGGTGATGCTTGCAAGAAAAGGATTTCCAAAGAAGATGAAAGATTTGTGCCGCAAACAAGGGGAAGTTTCATGGATTGTTGTTAGTCCTGTTCTGTTTACTCCGTTTCGGTTCTTTCTTACTTCTAAGCCCTCTCCCGTGTTCATAGGTGATTTTGATCTCACATCCGACGGTCCCTGTTGAGTTTCCACATTCCCTATTCGACAAAGAGAATTAGCTACTTTTTTGCTTTATTACTTTTGAAGATTGTATTAGCTGTCTATAAAGCTATGGATTAGAGGCATTGTTGGCCATCTCTTTCCTTGGGTTGTAACCCTAGACTCCACTTGTGTGATCAGTGAGTGATAACCCACAAGTATAGGGGATCGCAACAGTCTTCGAGGGAAGTAAAACCCAAATTTATTGATTCGACACAAGGGAAAGTAAAGAATACTTGTAAGCCTTAACAACTGAGTTGTCAATTCAGCTGCACCTGGAAAAGCACTAGCAACAGGGGTGATGTGAAAGTAGCAATAATATGAGAGCAGTAGTAACAGTAACACAGCAGCAGTAATAGTAACACAGAGGCAATGGCACCAGAAAATAGTTGATACTACTTCCAATGACATATAGAACGAGTATATGATGATTAGAGATGGACCGGGGTTCCCAGCTATCTACACTAGTGGTAACTCTCCAATAACAAGTGTTGGGTGAACAAATTACAGTTGGGCAATTGATAGGATTGAAATAGCATTAAGACAGAACATCAAGATTATTAATCATGTAGGCATGTTTTCCATATATAGTCATACGTGCTCGCAATGAGAAACTTGTACAACATCTTTTGTCCTACCAGCCGGTGGTAGCCGGGCCTCTAGGGAATCTACTCGGAAATTAAGGTACTCCTTTTAATAGAGCACCGGAGCAAAGCATTAACACTCCGTGAAAACATGTGATCCTCATATCTAAGCCTTCCCCTCCAGTTATCCCAGTTGTTGTCACTCTGGGCCTCGGGTTCCGGACATAGACATGTGCAAACAACTTGTAGATACAATCTAAGCAATAAGTATAGAGCTTAAATCTAAGATCATGCCACTCGGGCCCTAGTGACAAGCATTAAACACAACAAGATTGCAGCAACAATAACTTCACAAACTTTATAGATAGACTAATCATAATGTAACAATCCATCGGATCCCAACAAACACAACACCGATTACATCAGATGAATCTCAATCATGTAAGGCAGCTCATGAGATCATTGTATTGAAGTACATGTGGGAGAGAATACCAACTAGCTACAACTAGAACCCGTAGTCCATGGGGGAACCACTCACGGAGCATGATGGAGGCGGTGGCGTTGATGGAGATGGCTTCCGGGGGCACTTCCCCGTCCCGGCAGGGTGCCGGAACAGAGACTTCTGTCCCCGAATTGGAGTTTCGCGATGGTGGCGGCGCCCCTGGAGTCTTTCTGGAGTTTCGTCAATTGGTGTCGACGTTTTAGGTCAGGACGGCTTAAATAGGCGAAGAGGCGGAGTCGGAGGGGCCACGGGACCTCCTCACACTAGGGGGGCGCCCCCCCTTGGGCCGCGCCGCCCACACGTGTGGGGCCCCTAGGGCACCCCTCTGGTCCCCCTCTGACTTTCTGGAAGGTTCCGGGAAAAATAAGATGTTGGGTCTTCATTTCGTCGAATTCCGATAATATTGCCCGAACAGCCTTTCTGGAACCAAAAACAACAGAAAACAACAACTGGCCCTTCGGCATCTCGTTAATAGGTTAGTTCCGGAAAATGCATAAAAACATCATAAAGTGCGAGCAAAACATGTAAGTATTATCATAAAACAAGCATGGAACATCAGAAATTATAGCTACGTTGGAGACGTATCAGTGAGCTATTCCTTTGTAATCAGGATCCAAACCCTAGAAACATTTATCTAAAATTAGCTAACACAATCAGTTCGTGTTTGAATTCCCTGTCATTCTAATTTGTTTGTCTGAATACTGGCTTCAGCCTATCATGAACAAAAGGAAGAGAATTAAGCAAATGTGCAACAATGTTCTTTCCTACATTGGTAACTTTATTGTACAATACATTAAGGTACACAAGAAATTGGATGGCGTTCTTTCTGAAATAAACTTTGAGAACCATATGAAAAGTGAATTGGTCTTTCTTGCAATAAGCATTGCATATGAAAGGTTTCGTAACGCAGTGGTGTGAATGTATATATTATGCAATTTGTTTAAGGAAAGTTTAGGAATGAAGGTTAATGATCAATATTGGCCATTAGTGATCTTCAGCTCTTCATTCAATGACGAGATCTCCTTTTCAGAGTCAATGGTGGTGTTGGAAGATTAATCTTTTATATGGTCCTTCGGATCTTGCTAAGTTTCTCCCATTGCACCTCAAACTAAAATTATGGGAGAAACTTAGTATTTATGGTTTGATATCTATTTACGCTTGTTCGTTACCTTCAGAAAAATACAAAACTGCGTCATCAAAAAGGAAGAGTTTGAATAGCTCGAAGATTTGCTGAAAAATAATAATGTGATAGATGTTACTCTCTGCTATCCATAATAAGTGTCGGAGAATTCGTACAAAGTAATCTCCACCACTTATTATGGATAGGAGGGAGTAGTATTTTTCTTAATATTCAATTCAACTTTAAGGATTCTATTCTTAATTATATATGTTGGTGTTTATTACAAATTTGGTAGAATCTTATATATAGAATCTAAATTAGGACAAACCTAATATACACTATATTATTTTAACATGGAGTGAATATATCATGAGGGAAGAAGATAATGACTCATAATTAATACTCATCCCATGCTTATTTCATGCAAGTAAGACGATAATGACTCTTATTTACTACTAGTTTAATTACTTGTCATCTTCTTTTAATTTTTTCGTCCTATTTGGTATTTCATTCAAGGGAGAGGATAATGTACACTTAATTGCTAGAAGTGGTTTACTTTCCATTGTATTTCATGCAAGGATGAAGATAAGTAGACTACTTCCTCCGTTTATATTTAGTTCGAGTTTTATTTTTAGTCAAAGTCAAACTTTACAAAGTTTGATCAATAATATGAATTTTTTAAATATTCCTAATACCAAAGACATATAATATGATAATATGCTTTATGAGGATTCTAATGTAACATGTTTTATATTGTGCATGTAGATGTCCTTTTATAAGCATATGATCATGGTTTACAAAGTTTGACTTTGACTAAGCCAAAAATGCGAAGTAATTATGAATGAAGGGAGTAGTACTAGTATTAACCTGTCATTAATTACATCATGCTCTTTTTACATGCCACAACTACAACGGGTCAGCGGCCATTACCATATGGGCTAACACGTACACACCCTTGGAGTATACCTTCAGCTAGCGTACCTAAAACTTATGAGGAAGACATCAATGCAAAGTGGAACAGATAAGGCAAGAATTAATTATGTAGTTTTTCATGTGTCTCTATGGCTCTATATAAACACAAGCAAATGAACACAGAACCGTGGCAAACTAACCCGAAGAGGGTGTACAAGTAAAACAACTAGCTAGATTCTCATCATGGCCCTTCTTAAGAACATATCATTTGTTCTCTGCTTGGCGTTTCTTCTGGTGACGTGTACCACTATGGTGTCCTGTCGTGAAATAAAGAATGACATGGGTACGTATCTCTCTTGATCTGGATTGACCGATTGTTTGCACAGTATGTTCTATGCATATTTTTTGCAGTTTTATAAAATCAAATGCTATATATGAATGTACACTTCTCATTCAGTTTATTTGCATAGGTGTCCGAGTTGGTGTAGAGTCGTGTGTTTTTGCGGGAAATTGCACGCTCCCTTCATGCACGGAAACATGTCAAAGAACTGGTTATGTAGCGGAAAGAAGCTACCGCAAAGTTGATGGTGGTACCGGTGTTGTTGCGGTAAGGATGAAAGTTAGAATTATGTAGACAGCATAATGCATGTAATGGTGAATCAGTGTATGCATGAAGTCATGATCTGAAATTCAATAATAAGAAGTTAATACATGTTGCTTTATATTACTCACTGATGTCATGTATGCAAGTGTATAAGGAGTGCTTGATTGAATATGTTAGGTTATTCAAGCAAATTTCGAGTGAGTTTAATTACCAAAATCAACATGACATAAGCACTGATAGATCTAATTACATGCATCTGATAAACAAATCTAGCTGATCTGCATATGGAGCAAGTAGTAGCTTGAACAAAGAGATGAGAAGCACATACCTATTGACCGGGAAGGTCATCACCGCAGCTGCTTCGTTGTTGTTGTCGTCCATGATGTTATCGATGTCGCTGAATCCATAGAGGTCGGCAAGGAAGCAGTCAGGCGGAGGAGCATCGTAGGAGCATCGTATAGCAAAGCACACAAACAATTTAAATGTCTCTAGAACAAAACTTAAAAGCGAGCATTGGATGGGTAAAGAGAGGACATATCATAATAATGAAGAAAATAACATTAAAGGGTGTGTAGCATCTCTGATGTGGATTAGGATCATGATATGAGAAGTTAATAGATAGAAACCTCATATATAACATATTAACATGTAAGAATCCGGAAAGTTCTTTTGGCTCCCGAGCTCTAGTGCTTCCGCATATTTAAAAAAATAAAAAAATCTATATGTTTAAAAAATGAAATAAAATTCTAAAAGTAGATAATAAATGTATCCCACAGATGTGCAAAATCTCAATTCGAAATGTTTTGGATTCTGAACATGATCATACTTTGTCATTTTTGTATAGCCTAAAATGCACATTATTCTCAACTGGTAGTTTTACTATTCAAAAAATCGATCGACATACCGATTTATCGTGAATCGGGTGGTAACAGATAAGATTTTGGCATATCGACTGATTTATCGCCAGCGCCGATATTTTGGCCGATTTTCAGTCTGGTAGTCGATATTGTTGGAGATATGCCCAAGAGGCAATAATAAATGGTTATTATAATATATCTTTGTGTTTATGATAATGTTTACATACCATGCTATAATTGTATTAACTCGAAACATTGATACATGTGTGTTATGTAAACAACAAGGAGTCCCTAGTAAGCCTCTTGTATAACTAGCTTATTGATTAATAGATGATCATAGTTTCATGATCATGAACATTGGATGTTATTAATAACAAGGTTATGTCATTATGTGAATGATGTAATGGACACACCCAAATAAGCGTAGCATAAGATCACGTCATTAAGTTATTTGCTATAAGCTTTCGATACATAGTTACCTAGTTCTTTCGACCATGAGATCATGTAAATCACTTATATCGGAAGGGTACTTTGATTACATCAAACGCCACTGCGTAAATGGGTGGTTATAAAGGTGAGATTAAGTATCCGGAAAGTATGAGTTGAGGCATATGGATCAACAGTGGGATTTGTCCATCCCGATGACGGATAGATATACTCTGGGCCCTCTCGGTGGAATGTCGTCTAATTATCTTGCAAGCATATGAATGGTTCATAAGAGACCACATACCACGGTACGAGTAAAGAGTACTTGTCAGGAGACGAGGTTGAACAAGGTATAGAGATACCGATGATCAAACCTCGGACAAGTAAAATATCGCGTGACAAAGAGAATCGGTATCGGGCATTGCACCTCAAATTAAAATTATGCGAGAAACTTAGTATTTATGGTTTGATATCTATTTACGCTTGTTCGTTACCTTCAGAAAAATACAAAACTACGTCATCAAAAAGGAAGAGTTTGAATAGCTCGAAGATTTGCTGAAAAATAATAATGTGATAGATGTTACTCTCGCTATCCATAATAAGTGTCGGAGAATTCGTACAAAGTAATCTCCACCACTTATTATGGATAGGAGGGAGTAGTATTTTTCTTAATATTTAATTCAACTTTAAGGATTCTATTCTTAATTATATATGTTGGTGTTTATTACAAATTTGGTAGAATCTTATATATAGAATCTAAATTCGGACAAACCTAGTATACACTATATTATTTTAACATGGAGTGAATATATCATGAGGGAAGAAAATAATGACTCATAATTAATACTCATCCCATGCTTATTTCATGCAAGTAAGACGATAATGACTCTTATTTACTATTAGTTTAATTACTGTCATCTTCTTTTAATTTTTTCGTCCTATTTGGTATTTCATTCAAGGGAGAGGATAATGTACACTTAATTGCTAGAAGTGTTTTACTTTCCATTGTATTTCATGCAAGGATGAAGATAAGTAGACTACTTCCTCCGTTTATATTTAGTTCGAGTTTTATTTTTAGTCAAAGTTAAACTTCACAAAGTTTGATCAATAATATGAATTTTTTAAATATTCCTAATACCAAAGACATATAATATGATAATATGCTTTATGAGGATTCTAATGTAACCTGTTTTATATTGTGAATGTTGATGTCTTTTTATAAGCATATGATCATGGTTTACAAAGTTTGACTTTGACTAAGCCAAAAATGTGAAGTAATTATGAATGAAGGGAGTAGTACTAGTATTAACCTGTCATTAATTACATCATGCTCTTTTTACATGCCACAACTACAACGGGTCAGCGGCCATTACCATATGGACTAACACGTACACACCCTTGGAGTATACCTTCAGCTAGCGTACCTAAAACTTATGAGGAAGACATCAATGCAAAGTGGAACAGATAAGGCAAGAATTAATTATGTAGTTTTTCATGTGCCTCTATGGCTCTATATAAACACAAGCAAATGAACACAGAACCGTGGCAAACTAACCCGAAGAGGGTGTACAAGTAAAACAACTAGCTAGATTCTCATCATGGCCCTTCTTAAGAACATATCATTTGTTCTCTCGCTCGGCGTTTCTTCCGGTGACGTGTACCACTATGGTGTCTCGTCGTGAAATAAAGAACGACATGGGTACGTATCTCTCTTGATCTGGATTGACCGATTGTTTGCACAGTATGTTCTATGCATATTTTTTGCAGTTTTATAAAATCAAACGCTATATATGAATGTACACTTCTCATTCAGTTTATTTGCATAGGTGTCCGAGTTGGTGTAGAGTCGTGTGCTTTTGCGGGAAATTGCACGCTCCCTTCATGCACGGAAACATGTCAAAGAACTGGTTATGTAGCGGAAAGAAGCTACTGCAAAGTTGATGGTGGTACCTGGTGTTGTTGCAGTAAGGATGAAAGTTAGAATGATGTAGATAGCATAATGCATGTAATGGTGAATCAGTGTATGCATGAAGTCATGATCTGAAATTAAATAATAAGAAGTTAATACATGTTGCTTTATATTACTCACTGGTGTCATGTATGCAAGTGTATAAGGAGTGCTTGATTGAATATGTTAGGTTATTCAGCAAATTTCGAGTGAGTTTAATTACCAAAATCAACATGACATAAGCACTGATAGATCTAATTACATGCATCTGATAAACAAATCTAGCTGATCTACATATGGAGCAAGTAGTAGCTTGAACAAAGAGATGAGAAGCACATACCTATTGACCGGGAAGGTCATCACCGCAGCTGCTTCGTTGTTGTTGTTGTCGTCCATGATGTTATCGATGTCGTTGAATCCATAGAGGTCGGCAAGGAAGCAGTCAGGCGGAGGAGCATCGTAGGAGAGCATCGTATAGCAAAGCACACAAACAATTTAAATGTCTCTAGAACAAAACTTAAAAGAGATCATTGGATGGGTAAAGAGAGGACATATCATAATAATGAAGAAAATAACATTAAAGGGTGTGTAGCATCTCTAATGTGGAATAGGATCATGATATGAGAAGTTACTAGATAGAAACCTCATATATAACATATTAACATGTAAGAATCCGGAAAGTTCTTTTGGCTCCCGAGCTCCAGTGCTTCCGCATATTTAAAAAATAAAAAAATCTATATGTTTAAAAAAATGAAATAAAATTCTAAAAGTAGATAATAAATGTATCCCACAGATGTGCAAAATCTCAATTCGAAATGTTTTGGATTCTGAACATGATCATACTTTGTCATTTTTGTATAGCCCAAAACGCACATTATTCTCAACTGGTAGTTTTACTATTCAAAAAATCGACCAACATACCGATTTATCGTGAATCGGGTGGTAACAGATAAGATTTTGGCATATCGAATGATTTATCGCCAGCGCCGATATTTTGGCCGATTTTCAGTCTGGTAGCCGATATTGTTGGAGATATGCCCAAGAGGCAATAATAAATGGTTATTATAATATATCTTTGTGTTTATGATAATGTTTACATACCATGCTATAATTGTATTAACTGAAACATTGATACATGTGTGTTATGTAAACAACAAGGAGTCGCTAGTAAGCCTCTTGTATAACTAGCTTGTTGATTAATAGATGATCATAGTTTCATGATCATGAACATTGGATGTTATTAATAACAAGGTTATGTCATTATGTGAATGATGTAATGGACACACCCAGATAAGCGTAGCATAAGATCACGTCATTAAGTTATTTGCTATAAGCTTTCGATACATAGTTACCTAGTTCTTTCGACCATGAGATCATGTAAATCACTTATATCGGAAGGGTACTTTGATTACATCAAACGCCACTGCGTAAATGGGTGGTTATAAAGGTGAGATTAAGTATCCGGAAAGTATGAGTTGAGGCATATGGATCAACGAGTGGGATTTGTCCATCCCGATGACGGATAGATATACTCTGGGCCCTCTCGGTGGAATGTCGTCTAATTATCTTGCAAGCATATGAATGGTTCATAAGAGACCACATACCACGGTACGAGTAAAGAGTACTTGTCAGGAGACGAGGTTGAACAAGGTATAGAGATACCGATGATCAAACCTCGGACAAGTAAAATATCGCGTGACAAAGGGAATCGGTATCGGGCATTGCACCTCAAATTAAAATTATGGGAGAAACTTACTATTTATGGTTTGATATCTATTTACGCTTGTTCGTTACCTTCAGAAAAATACAAAACTGCATCATCAAAAAGGAAGAGTTTGAATAGCTCGAAGATTTGCTGAAAAATAATAATGTGATAGATGTCACTCTCTGCTATCCATAATAAGTGTCGGAGAATTCGTACAAAGTAATCTCCACCACTCATTATGGATAGGAGGGAGTAGTATTTTTCTTAATATTCAATTCAACTTTAAGGATTCTATTCTTAATTATATATGTTGGTGTTTATTACAAATTTGGTAGAATCTTATATATAGAATCTAAATTCGGACAAACCTAGTATACACTATATTATTTTAACATGGAGTGAATATATCATGAGGAAAGAAGATAATGACTCATAATTAATACTCATCCCATGCTTATTTCATGCAAGTAAGACGATAATGACTCTTATTTACTACTAGTTTAATTACTTGTCATCTTCTTTTAATTTTTTTCGTCCTATTTGGTATTTCATTCATGGGAGAGGATAATGTACACTTAATTGCTAGAAGTGGTTTACTTTCCATTGTATTTCATGCAAGGATGAAGATAAGTAGACTACTTCCTCCGTTTATATTTAGTTCGAGTTTTATTTTAGTCAAAGTCAAACTTTACAAAGTTTGATCAATAATATGAATTTTTTAAATATTCCTAATACCAAAGACATATAATATGATAATATGCTTTATGAGGATTCTAATGTAACATGTTTTATATTGTGAATGTTGATGTCTTTTTATAAGCATATGATCATGGTTTACAAAGTTTGACTTTGACTAAGCCAAAAATGCGAAGTAATTATGAATGAAGGGAGTAGTACTAGTATTAACCTGTCATTAATTACATCATGCTCTTTTTACATGCCACAACTACAACGGGTCAGCGGCCATTACCATATGGGCTAACACGTACACACCCTTGGAGTATACCTTCAGCTAGCGTACCTAAAACTTATGAGGAAGACATCAATGCAAAGTGGAACAGATAAGGCAAGAATTAATTATGTAGTTTTTCATGTGTCTCTATGACTCTATATAAACACAAGCAAATGAACACAGAACCGTGGCAAACTAACCCGAAGAGGGTGTACAAGTAAAACAACTAGCTAGATTCTCATCATGGCCCTTCTTAAGAACATATCATTTGTTCTCTGGTTGGCGTTTCTTCTGGTGACGTATACCACTATGGTGTCCTGTCGTGAAATAAAGAACGACATGGGTACGTATCTCTCTTGATCTGGATTGACCGATTGTTTGCACAGTATGTTCTATGCATATTTTTTGCAGTTTTATAAAATCAAATGCTATATATGAATGTACACTTCTCATTCAGTTTATTTGCATAGGTATCCGAGTTGGTGTAGAGTCGTGTGCTTTTGCGGGAAATTGCACGCTCCCTTCATGCACGGAAACATGTCAAAGAACTGGTTATGTAGCGGAAAGAAGCTACTGCAAAGTTGATGGTGGTACCTGGTGTTGTTGCAGTAAGGATGAAAGTTAGAATTATGTAGACAGCATAATGCATGTAATGGTGAATCAGTGTATGCATGAAGTCATGATCTGAAATTCAATAATAAGAAGTTAATACATGTTGCTTTATATTACTCATCGATGTCATGTATGCAAGTGTATAAGGAGTGCTTGATTGAATATGTTAGGTTATTCAAGCAAATTTCGAGTGAGTTTAATTACCAAAATCAACATGACATAAGCACTGATAGATCTAATTACATGCATCTGATAAACAAATCTAGCTGATCTGCATATGGAGCAAGTAGTAGCTTGAACAAAGAGATGAGAAGCACATACCTATTGACCGGGAAGGTCATCATCGCAGCTGCTTCGTTGTTGTTGTCGTCCATGATGTTATCGATGTCGCGGAATCCATAGAGGTCGGCAAGGAAGCAGTCAGGCGGAGGAGCATCGTAGGAGCATCATATAGCAAAGCACACAAACAATTTAAATGTCTCTACAACAAAACTTAAAAGCGAGCATTGGATGGGTAAAGAGAGGACATATCATAATAATGAAGAAAATAACATTACGGGGTGTGTAGCATCTCCGATGTGGATTAGGATCATGATATGAGAAGTTAATAGATAGAAACCTCATATATATAACATATTAACATGTAAGAATCCGGAAAGTTCTTTTGGCTCCCGAGCTCCCAGTGCTTCCGCATATTTAAAAAATAAAAAAATCTATATGTTTAAAAAAATGAAATAAAATTCTAAAAGTAGATAATAAATGTATCCCACAGATGTGCAAAATCTCAATTCGAAATGTTTTGGATTCTGAGCATGATCATACTTTGTCATTTTTGTGTAGCCCAAAATGCACATTATTCTCAACTGGTAGTTTTACTATTCAAAAAATCGACCGACATACCGATTTATCGTGAATCGGGTGGTAACAGATAAGATTTTGGCATATCGACTGATTTATCGCCAGCGCCGATATTTTGGCCGATTTTCAGTCTGGTAGCCGATATTGTTGGAGATATGCCCAAGAGGCAATAATAAATGGTTATTATAATATATCTTTGTGTTTATGATAATGTTTACATACCATGCTATAATTGTATTAACTGAAACATTGATACATGTGTGTTATGTAAACAACAAGGAGTCCCTAGTAAGCCTCTTGTATAACTAGCTTATTGATTAATAGATGATCATAGTTTCATGATCATGAACATTGGATGTTATTAATAACAAGGTTATGTCATTATGTGAATGATGTAATGGACACACCCAAATAAGCGTAGCATAAGATCACGTCATTAAGTTATTTGCTATAAGCTTTCGATACATAGTTACCTAGTTCTTTCGACCATGAGATCATGTAAATCACTTATATCGGAAGGGTACTTTGATTACATCAAATGCCACTGCGTAAATGGGTGGTTATAAAGGTGAGATTAAGTATCCAGAAAGTATGAGTTGAGGCATATGGATCAACAGTGGGATTTGTCCATCCCGATGACGGATAGATATACTCTGGGCCCTCTCGGTGGAATATCGTCTAATTATCTTGCAAGCATATGAATGGTTCATAAGAGACCACATACCACGGTACGAGTAAAGAGTACTTGTCAGGAGACGAGGTTGAACAAGGTATAGAGATACCGATGATCAAACCTCGGACAAGTAAAATATCGCGTGACAAAGAGAATCGGTATCGGGCATTGCACCTCAAATTAAAATTATGGGAGAAACTTAGTATTTATGGTTTGATATCTATTTACGCTTTTTCGTTACCTTCAGAAAAATACAAAACTACGTCATCAAAAAGGAAGAGTTTGAATAGCTCGAAGATTTGCTGAAAAATAATAATGTGATAGATGTTACTCTCTGCTATCCTTAATAAGTGTCGGAGAATTCGTACAAAGTAATCTCCACCACTTATTATGGATAGGAGGGAGTAGTATTTTTCTTAATATTCAATTCAACTTTAAGGATTCTATTCTTAATTATATATGTTGGTGTTTATTACAAATTTGGTAGAATCTTATATATAGAATCTAAATTCGGACAAACCTAGTATACACTATATTATTTTAACATGGAGTGAATATATCATGAGGGAAGAAGATAATGACTCATAATTAATACTCATCCCATGCTTATTTCATGCAAGTAAGACGATAATGACTCTTATTTACTACTAGTTTAATTACTTGTCATCTTCTTTTAATTTTTTCGTCCTATTTGGTATTTCATTCAAGGGAGAGGATAATGTACACTTAATTGCTAGAAGTGGTTTACGTTCCATTGTATTTCATGCAAGGATGAAGATAAGTAGACTACTTCCTCCGCTTATATTTAGTTCGAGTTTTATTTTTAGTCAAAGTCAAACTTTACAAAGTTTGATCAATAATATGAATTTTTAAATATTCCTAATACCAAAGACATATAATATGATAATATGCTTTATGAGGATTCTAATGTAACATGTTTTATATTGTGAATGTTGATGTCTTTTTATAAGCATATGATCATGGTTTACAAAGTTTGACTTTGACTAAGCCAAAAATGCGAAGTAATTATGAATGAAGGGAGTAGTACTAGTATTAACCTGTCATTAATTACATCATGCTCTTTTTACATGCCACAACTACAACGGGTCAGCGGCCATTACCATATGGGCTAACACGTACACACCCTTGGAGTATACCTTCAGCCAGCGTACCTAAAACTTATGAGGAAGACATCAATGCAAAGTGGAACAGATAAGGCAAGAATTAATTATGTAGTTTTTCATGTGCCTCTATGGCTCTATATAAACACAAGCAAATGAACACGGAATCGTGGCAAACTAACCCGAAGAGGGTGTACAAGTAAAACAACCAGCTAGATTCTCATCATAGCCCTTCTTAAGAACATATCATTTGTTCTCTACTTGGCGTTTCTTACGTGACGTGTACCACTATGGTGTCCTGTCGTGAAATAAAGAACGACATGGGTACGTATCTCTCTTGATCCGGATTGACCGATTGTTTGCACGATATGTTCTATGCATATTTTTTGCAGTTTTATAAAATCAAACGCTATATATGAATGTACACTTCTCATTCAGTTTATTTGTATAGGTATCCGAGTTGGTGTAGAGTCGTGTGCTTTTGCGGGAAATTGCACGCTCCCTTCGTGCACGGAAACATGTCAAAGAACTGGTTATGTAGCGGAAAGAAGCTACGCAAAGTTGATGGTGGTACCTGGTGTTGTTGCAGTAAGGATGAAAGTTAGAATTATGTAGACAGCATAATGCATGTAATGGTGAATCAGTGTATGCATGAAGTCATGATCTGAAATTCAATAATAAGAAGTTAATACATGTTGCTTTATATTACTCATCTGATGTCATGTATGCAAGTGTATAAGGAGTGCTTGATTGAATATGTTAGGTTATTCAGCAAATTTCGAGTGAGTTTAATTACCAAAATCAACATGACATAAACAGCGATAGATCTAATTACATGCATCTGATAAACAAATCTAGCTGATCTGCATATGGAGCAAGTAGTAGCTTGAACAAAGAGATGAGAAGCACATACCTATTGACCGGGAAGGTCATCACCGCAGCTGCTTCGTTGTTGTTGTCGTCCATGATGTTATCGATGTCGCTGAATCCATAGAGGTCGGCAAGGAAGCAGTCAGGCGGAGGAGCATCGTATAGCAAAGCACACAAACAATTTAAATGTCTCTACAACAAAACTTAAAAGCGAGCATTGGATGGGTAAAGAGAGGACATATCATAATAATGAAGAAAATAACATTAAAGGGTGTGTAGCATCTCCGATGTGGATTAGGATCATGATATGAGAAGTTAATAGATAGAAACCTCATATATATAACATATTAACATGTAAGAATCCGGAAAGTTCTTTTGGCTCCCGAGCTCCAGTGCTTCCGCATATTTAAAAAATAAAAAAATCTATATGTTTAAAAAAATGAAATAAAATTCTAAAAGTAGATAATAAATGTATCCCACAGATGTGCAAAATCTCAATTCGAAATGTTTTGGATTACGAGCATGATCATACTTTGTCATTTTTGTGTAGCCCAAAATGCACATTATTCTCAACTGGTAGTTTTACTATTCAAAAAATCGACCGACATACCGATTTATCGTGAATCGGGTGGTAACGAGATAAGATTTTGGCATATCGGTCGATTTATCGCCAGCGCCAGATATTTTGGCCGATTTTCGGTCCGGTAGCCGATATTGTGGGAGATATGCCCAAGAGGCAATAATAAATGGTTATTATAATATATCTTTGTGTTTATGATAATGTTTACATACCATGCTATAATTGTATTAAGCTGAAACATTGATACATGTGTGTTATGTAAACAACAAGGAGTCCCTAGTAAGCCTCTTGTATAACTAGCTTATTGATTAATAGATGATCATAGTTTCATGATCATGAACATTGGATGTTATTAATAACAAGGTTATGTCATTATGTGAATGATGTAATGGACACACCCAAATAAGCGTAGCATAAGATCACGTCATTAAGTTATTTGCTATAAGCTTTCGATACATAGTTACCTAGTTCTTTCGACCATGAGATCATGTAAATCACTTATATCGGAAGGGTACTTTGATTACATCAAATGCCACTTGCGTAAATGGGTGGTTATAAAGGTGAGATTAAGTATCCGGAAAGTATGAGTTGAGGCATATGGATCAACGGTGGGATTTGTCCATCCCGATGACGGATAGATATACTCTGGGCCCTCTCGGTGGAATATCGTCTAATTATCTTGCAAGCATATGAATGGTTCATAAGAGACCACATACCACGGTACGAGTAAAGAGTACTTGTCAGGAGACGAGGTTGAACAAGGTATAGAGATACCGATGATCAAACCTCGGACAAGTAAAATATCGCGTGACAAAGAGAATCGGTATCGGGCATTGCACCTCAAATTAAAATTATGGGAGAAACTTAGTATTTATGGTTTGATATCTATTTACGCTTTTTCGTTACCTTCAGAAAAATACAAAACTACGTCATCAAAAAGGAAGAGTTTGAATAGCTCGAAGATTTGCTGAAAAATAATAATGTGATAGATGTTACTCTGCTTATCCTTAATAAGTGTCGGAGAATTCGTACAATGTAATCTCCACCACTTATTATGGATAGGAGGAGTAGTATTTTTCTTAATATTCAATTCAACTTTAAGGATTCTATTCTTAATTATATATGTTGGTGTTTATTACAAATTTGGTAGAATCTTATATATAGAATCTAAATTCGGACAAACCTAGTATACACTATATTATTTTAACATGGAGTGAATATATCATGAGGGAAGAAGATAATGACTCATAATTAATACTCATCCCATGCTTATTTCATGCAAGTAAGACGATAATGACTCTTATTTACTACTAGTTTAATTACTGTCATCTTCTTTTAATTTTTTCGTCCTATTTGGTATTTCATTCAAGGGAGAGGATAATGTACACTTAATTGCTAGAAGTGGTTTACGTTCCATTGTATTTCATGCAAGGATGAAGATAAGTAGACTACTTCCTCCGTTTATATTTAGTTCGAGTTTTATTTTTAGTCAAAGTCAAACTTTACAAAGTTTGATCAATAATATGAATTTTTTAAATATTCCTAATACCAAAGACATATAATATGATAATATGCTTTATGAGGATTCTAATGTAACATGTTTTATATTGTGAATGTTGATGTCTTTTTATAAGCATATGATCATGGTTTACAAAGTTTGACTTTGACTAAGCCAAAAATGCGAAGTAATTATGAATGAAGGGAGTAGTACTAGTATTAACCTCGTCATTAATTACATCATGCTCTTTTTACATGCCACAACTACAACGGGTCGACGGCCATTACCATATGGGCTAACACGTACACACCCTTGGAGTATACCTTCAGCCAGCGTACCTAAAACTTATGAGGAAGACATCAATGCAAAGTGGAACAGATAAGGCAAGAATTAATTATGTAGTTTTTCATGTGCCTCTATGGCTCTATATAAACACAAGCAAATGAACACAGAATCGTGGCAAACTAACCCGAAGAGGGTGTACAAGTAAAACAACCAGCTAGATTCTCATCATAGCCCTTCTTAAGAACATATCATTTGTTCTCTACTTGGCGTTTCTTCTGGTGACGTGTACCACTATGGTGTCCTGTCGTGAAATAAAGAACGACATGGGTACGTACCTCTCTTGATCTGGATTGACCGATTGTTTGCACAGTATGTTCTATGCATATTTTTTGCAGTTTTATAAAATCAAACGCTATATATGAATGTACACTTCTCATTCAGTTTATTTGTATAGGTATCCGAGTTGGTGTAGAGTCGTGTGCTTTTGCGGGAAATTGCACGCTCCCTTCGTGCACGGAAACATGTCAAAGAACTGGTTATGTAGCGGAAAGAAGCTACTGCAAAGTTGATGGTGGTACCTGGTGTTGTTGCAGTAAGGATGAAAGTTAGAATTATGTAGACAGCATAATGCATGTAATGGTGAATCAGTGTATGCATGAAGTCATGATCTGAAATTCAATAATAAGAAGTTAATACATGTTGCTTTATATTACTCACTGATGTCATGTATGCAAGTGTATAAGGAGTGCTTGATTGAATATGTTAGGTTATTCAGCAAATTTCGAGTGAGTTTAATTACCAAAATCAACATGACATAAGCACTGATAGATCTAATTACATGCATCTGATAAACAAATCTAGCTGATCTGCATATGGAGCAAGTAGTAGCTTGAACAAAGAGATGAGAAGCACATACCTATTGACCGGGAAGGTCATCACCGCAGCTGCTTCGTTGTTGTTGTCGTCCATGATGTTATCGATGTCGCTGAATCCATAGAGGTCGGCAAGGAAGCGATCAGAGCGGAGGAGCATCGTATAGCAAAGCACACAAACAATTTAAATGTCTCTACAACAAAACTTAAAAGCGAGCATTGGATGGGTAAAGAGAGGACATATCATAATAATGAAGAAAATAACATTAAAGGGTGTGTAGCATCTCTGATGTGGATTAGGATCATGATATGAGAAGTTAATAGATAGAAACCTCATATATATAACATATTAACATGTAAGAATCCGGAAAGTTCTTTTGGCTCCCGAGCTCCAGTGCTTCCGCATATTTAAAAAATAAAAAAATCTATATGTTTAAAAAAATGAAATAAAATTCTAAAAGTAGATAATAAATGTATCCCACAGATGTGCAAAATCTCAATTCGAAATGTTTTGGATTCTGAGCATGATCATACTTTGTCATTTTTGTGTAGCCCAAAATGCACATTATTCTCAACTGGTAGTTTTACTATTCAAAAAATCGACCGACATACCGATTTATCGTGAATCGGGTGGTAACGAGATAAGATTTTGGCATATCGATCGATTTATCGCGCTGCCGATATTTTGGCCGATTTTCAGTGCAGTAGCCGATATTGTTGGAGATATGCCCAAGAGGCAATAATAAATGGTTATTATAATATATCTTTGTGTTTATGATAATGTTTACATACCATGCTATAATTGTATTAACCGAAACATTGATACATGTGTGTTATGTAAACAACAAGGAGTCCCTAGTAAGCCTCTTGTATAACTAGCTTATTGATTAATAGATGATCATAGTTTCATGATCATGAACATTGGATGTTATTAATAACAAGGTTATGTCATTATGTGAATGATGTAATGGACACACCCAAATAAGCGTAGCATAAGATCATGTCATTAAGTTATTTGCTATAAGCTTTCGATACATAGTTACCTAGTTCTTTCGACCATGAGATCATGTAAATCACTTATATCGGAAGGGTACTTTGATTACATCAAACGCCACTATGTAAATGGGTGGTTACAAAGGTGAGATTAAGTATCCGGAAAGTATGAGTTGAGGCATATGGATCAACAGTGGGATTTGTCCATCCCGATGACGGATAGATATACTCTGGGCCCTCTCGGTGGAATGTCGTCTAATTATCTTGCAAGCATATGAATGGTTCATAAGAGACCACATACCACGGTACGAGTAAAGAGTACTTGTCAGGAGACGAGGTTGAACAAGGTATAGAGATACCGATGATCAAACCTCGGACAAGTAAAATATCGCGTGACAAAGAGAATCGGTATCGGGCATTGCACCTCAAATTAAAATTATGGGAGAAACTTAGTATTTATGGTTTGATATCTATTTACGCTTGTTCGTTACCTTCGAGAAAAATACAAAACTACGTCATCAAAAAGGAAGAGTTTGAATAGCTCGAAGATTTGCTTGAAAAATAATAATGTGATAGATGTTACTCTCTCGCTATCCTTAATAAGTGTCGGAGAATTCGTACAAAGTAATCTCCACCACTTATTATGGATAGGAGGGAGTAGTATTTTTCTTAATATTCAATTCAACTTTAAGGATTCTATTCTTAATTATATATGTTGGTGTTTATTACAAATTTGGTAGAATCTTATATATAGAATCTAAATTCGGACAAACCTAGTATACACTATATTATTTTAACATGGAGTGAATATATCATGAGGGAAGAAGATAATGACTCATAATTAATACTCATCCCATGCTTATTTCATGCAAGTAAGACGATAATGACTCTTATTTACTACTAGTTTAATTACTTGTCATCTTCTTTTAATTTTTTCGTCCTATTTGGTATTTCATTCAAGGGAGAGGATAATGTACACTTAATTGCTAGAAGTGGTTTACTTTCCATTGTATTTCATGCAAGGATGAAGATAAGTAGACTACTTCCTCCGTTTATATTTAGTTCGAGTTTTATTTTTAGTCAAAGTCAAACTTTACAAAGTTTGATCAATAATATGAATTTTTCAAATATTCCTAATACCAAAGACATATAATATGATAATATGCTTTATGAGGATTCTAATGTAACATGTTTTATATTGTGAATGTTGATGTCTTTTTATAAGCATATGATCATGGTTTACAAAGTTTGACTTTGACTAAGCCAAAAATGCGAAGTAATTATGAATGAAGGGAGTAGTACTAGTATTAACCTGTCATTAATTACATCATGCTCTTTTTACATGCCACAACTACAACGGGTCAGCGGCCATTACCATATGGGCTAACACGTACACACCCTTGGAGTATACCTTCAGCCATCGTACCTAAAACTTATGAGGAAGACATCAATGCAAAGTGGAACAGATAAGGCAAGAATTAATTATGTAGTTTTTCATGTGCCTCTATGGCTCTATATAAACACAAGCAAATGAACACAGAATCGTGGCAAACTAACCCGAAGAGGGTGTACAAGTAAAACAACCAGCTAGATTCTCATCATGGCCCTTCTTAAGAACATATCATTTGTTCTCTACTTGGCGTTTCTTCTGGTGACGTGTACCACTATGGTGTCCTGTCGTGAAATAAAGAACGACATGGGTACGTATCTCTCTTGATCTGGATTGACCTATTGTTTGCACAGTATGTTCTATGCATATTTTTTGCAGTTTTATAAAATCAAACGCTATATATGAATGTACACTTCTCATTCAGTTTCTTTGCATAGGTGTCCGAGTTGGTGTAGAGTCGTGTGCTTTTGCGGGAAATTGCACGCTCCCTTCGTGCACGGAAACATGTCAAAGAACTGGTTATGTAGCGGAAAGAAGCTACTGCAAAGTTGATGGTGGTACCTGGTGTTGTTGCAGTAAGGATGAAAGTTAGAATGATGTAGACAGCATAATGCATGTAATGGTGAATCAGTGTATGCATGAAGTCATGATCTGAAATTCAATAATAAGAAGTTAATACATGTTCGGAAATTCAATTCGGCTCCCGGGTGCGTATGCTCCCTCTACCAAAAAATCATATTTCGAAATATCGAAAAATTTGGACAAAAAATTCTACATGTACATCTTCATAATATATGTGTGTTCGTCAAGTTTCATGAAAAACCCATATTTTGTGTGTTCTATATAAAAAAGAGAAAGTTTATCTTGTGAAAAGCATTATTTTTAGCACTGAATTTTGTCTTTTTTAAACACGTCACATGATAAGTCGATTTTTTATGAACCGACTTTGTGAGCACGTAGCACGTGAAGATGTACGTGCGAACTTTTAGTTTCAAATTTTTTAAAAATTTAAAATATATGTAAGATGCATTTCGAAATATAGGGAGCATATGCACCCATGTTCCAAAACACCGCTCCCATGCATGTTGCTTTATATTACTCACTGATGTCATGTATGCAAGTGTATAAGGAGTGCTTGATTGCATATGTTAGGTTATTCATCAAATTTCGAGTGAGTTTAATTACCAAAATCAACATGACATAAGCACTGATAGATCTAATTACATGCATCTGATAAACAAATCTAGCTGATCTGCATATGGAGCAAGTAGTAGCTTGAACAAAGAGATGAGAAGCACATACCTATTGACCGGGAAGGTCATCACCGCAGCTGCTTCGTTGTTGTTATCGTCCATGATGTTATCGATGTCGCTGAATCCATAGAGGTCGGCAAGGAAGCTGTTGTGGGTATACTTCATGGGTGTACCATCGACAGTGCCTAGATCCGACAAGTCCGGGTGGCCCACAGATGGTGATGAGGCATGTGGCCCATCGGGCGGCCCAGTTGCTGTTGATCTTGACGGAAGATGTCCGGCCCAGGAGCAGGGAGCCGGATCCTACCGACCTTTGGAGGAATCCGGATCCATGAAGGCCTAGTAGGAACCCGGATCCGGGATGACGTATAGAGGAAGGCGGATCCTTGACGTACACGGCAAGACATTGTACCGTAGTTAGGAAACCTATATCCGGGTAGGACTCTCCATGTAAACCCTAGATCCGTGCGCCTTTATAAGCCGGATCCTGGGAGCCCTCGAGGCACAACCACAACTCATTGTAACATCGCGAAAGCGCCCAGATAATTCCGGACAAGCAGCGGTAGGCCCTGTCATCGTGCGGGTGTTCCGAAGCTGGGTAAATCGCGTACCACCGTCCCGTGTGCACTCCGTCCTATGGCCCCTACTTCTTCTCCCCCTCGTGAGGATCCCTCCTCCGAGGTACCGTCGATAGGCAACGACGGTTGGCGCCCACCATGGGGCCTGCGGCGTCTGGAGGCCGGAACCGGGAGGGTTCCGCCATGGGAAGTTTCGATGACACCATCGCTGTGGGGCGTGTCCTTTACGCCGGAAATCTGCCGATCGTCCCTCCGGATGAGTGCTGGATTCCGGCTAAAACCGACCCCGTCAAGCTCTCCATCGTCCCAGTTGGCGGCATACACATCTTCATCGGGGAAACCGTCGATTCCGACGGAAACCCACTGGTAAGTAGCGCTGACGCGACCGCCGCTGAGCGGGACGCAGTCGCGAAGATCCGATCTGAGACGCAGGAACTTCCTAGCGAAGATTCCGCCTTAGATCTGAAAAAATCAAAACCCACCCAATCCGCCCCTGAGCAGGAAATAAAGGTGGAAGACCAATGCAGATCCGCCTGGGTCTCCCAGGTGTTAGAGAAGCAAAGGTGTCACTTCGTGCACTTCTTGGCCCATACCGCCGGAACCGCCCCTCAAGAAGCCGGAGCTGGTCCCGAGCAGGTCGAGGCCCCGGAAAACAACGCTGCTTCGGATCAGCAAGAGGCTGTCGGAGAAAGCGAAGCTCCGGTCGAAGAGTCGATTTTGGGCAACCTAAGCCCAATTTCCGGAGATACCCAATCCATGGACACTGAAGAGTTCGACCGCAAGGTGAGGGAATATGGATACGGTGATCAGCCTGAAGTTGACTCCGCCCAGCCAAAGCAGGTACTTGCGACTGTAGCGGCGCTGGGAGAACATGGATCAGAAGGGGCAGCCACCCAATCCGACCCCCAGCCATCCCATCAGGGATCTCCAATGTCGCGGGAGCGACCCCGCAAGGATTATTCCTCGGAGGACCTCCTGTCGCCTGAAGAGATGGTTGCACAAGCAGGCATGGATGCGGTTTATCGCTCGGATATATTTAACAAACCCATCACTCCCGAAGACATAGAAGCATTAGAAGCCAAGAGACTGGAGCTGCTGGCCACAACCAAGAAGTTTAAGGACACCGCAGCCGCCATGCTGGAGGAAAGGAAGCACGCCGCAGTTTTTGTGGAAGGCTTCATCCAGCGCGAGCAGGAGGTGGACGAAGGACTGGCAAAGGTCAAGGAACTCCGAAAGCATTGGGAGGACAAGATCGTTGAAGCTCATCATGAGGTCGAAAAAGTCCGGCATGAGTTGATAGCTCCCCGCAGGATCACCTTCGCAACTCCAACGGAGCAGCAGCCGTTCGCAACCCCAAAGGACAATATGACGAAGGCTGCAGAGATCTTGAAGAAAAAGAACGAGGAGATAGACATCGACTACGTTCGCACGCTCGTCGCTTCAGCAGTGAGGCAGCAGAGCAAGGCAGATACTTCGCGCAAGCTGGAATCTAACCCGGAGCATTGCGTCTCCACTGCGCAGAAGGACGCCCACGACAATCGCCATTGAGATGACGAATCGCGAACCAGATCTTCGGAACGCAGAAGGAAAGCCAGAGAACACCCAAATCCAATCCCCGTCCCATCAAGGACGCCTCCATCAGATCCAAGAAATGGAAAGGATGCAATGTACTCTGGACGGGACAAGTACCGCAACCCCTCTCCTCCGCCCAATGGTTACCCGCGTCCCCCTCTCCGCCGTAGTCCAGCCGGAAACACCAGGCCCCAGGGGCATGGTGGAATTGTTATCCGCGATAACGTGCTGCCCTCAAGAAACAGAAACAGGGAGCGCACGCCGGAACCTCGCCGGAATCAGAACAACGATCGTGAGCCCGAGCCTAGGAGGAGTCGGAATGAGGAGCGCGACCCGGAACCTCGCCGGAGCCGGAACGACCAGGGCAGCCAGCGCCACGGCGAAGGCAGCCACAGGAGCCGGAGCCAGCACCGGGAAGGCCGGGGAGAATCTGAAGGCGGAAGCAAGAAGTCGGATCGACCCCCTCGCAGGTCTCCCTCACCACGGCTCGCGCGACGCGCGGGAACGCCTCAACAAAAACAGAACCGACTACATCGGTCCGAAGTGCTTTGGCAGGATGATTCGAGAGGAACCAAAGCCAAGGATGAACCTCAAGCTACCCGGAAACCTGAAGCATTATGATGGCACCGAAAGGCCGGATACCTGGATTGAGGATTACTATAATGCAGTAACCTTTGCCGGAGGAACTGATGACCCACAAGTATAGGGGGTGTATCGTAGTATCTTCGATAAGTAAGAATGTCGATCCCAACGAGGAGCAGAAGGTGTTGACAAGC